>NW_025533707.1:325000-330000 GCF_020615455.1 Coregonus clupeaformis
GCGCATTAGTGGTGGGGCAGAAGCTCCTTCATTGATGAAGGAAATGAAAAATGCTGGGCATGGCCAGAGGTCATGGCTGAGCGGTACCAAAGCCAAATTGGAACGAGAGAGAAGGCTGATGCTCCAACATTGTTTTTACATCCACTCCACGCTCCAGACAAATTACTCCTCGGTCCACCCCAGCTCCACCCCAGCTCCACTCCAGCCCCACCCCAGCTCCACCCCAGCTCCACTCCAGCTCCACCCCAGCTCCACCCCAGCTCCACCCCAGCTCCACTCCAGCTCCACCCCAGCTCCACTCCAGCTCCACTCCAGCTCCACCCCAGCTCCACTCCAGCTCCACCCCAGCTCCACTCCAGCTCCACTCCAGCTCCACCCCAGCTCCACCCCAGCTCCACTCCAGCTCCACCCCAGCTCCACTCCAGCTCCACCCCAGCTCCACTCCAGCTCCACCCCAGCTCCACCCCAGCTCCACTCCAGCTCCACCCCAGCTCCACCCCAGCTCCACTCCAGCTCCACCCCAGCTCCACCCCAGCTCCACTCCAGCTCCACCCCAGCTCCACCCCAGCTCCACTCCAGCTCCACTCCGCTCACATCCTCTGCACTGGTGTTAGGAGGAATGTGTGCGTGGGTGCAGGTGCAGGTGCTTACGATATACTATGAGCTATTATATAATATGTCTGTAGTGTGTGTCTATGAGTGTGTGACTGTATACTTAAGTGTATCTATATACGATAGCGACTCACCTTTTTGAAGGCCAGTTCAGTGTGGTCGGTGGTGGACCGAGACACCCATCCTTTGCTCCTGTCTCTGGCATCCTTTAGTAGGCCCTGCACCAGTCGTTCCACATGTGTGTGGTAGGATCCTTCCTCCTCCTCCTCTTCCTCCTCCTCTTCCTCCTCCTCATGTGTCTTACACAGGTCGTCCAGAGGGGGCGCTAGTAACTCAGACTCCATGTAAGAGTTACAGGATTGGCTCACCGTCTCCAGTGGGATCTGAATGGGACAGGAGAACTATCTGTCAGCTATGAAGTACATTAGAAATTGTAAGAACAGTGCTGGTTAACTAGGTTATACCTGGGCCAGGATTCAAACAAACCGCAACGCACCGACAGCGCACTGCCCTTGAGTTTTAAAAGTCATTTAAAAGATGCTTGAGCAGACATCCACAGCATTTAACGCAAAGGCAATCTCAGCGAACGTCAGGGAAATTATCTTTAAATGTACAGTGCACTGTCAGCATTGTGCAGTTTGTGTGAATCCTGACCTAGGTATTAACTAGTTAACCAGTTTGTGTGAATCCTAGGTATTAGCTAGTTAACCAGTTTGTGTGAATCCTGACTTAGGTATTAACTAGTTAACCGGATCGTGTGAATCCTGACCTAGGTATTAGCTAGTTAACCAGTTTGTGTGAATCCTGACCTAGGTATTAGCTAGTTAACCAGTTTGTGTGAATCCTAGGTATTAGCTAGTTAACCAGTTTGTGTGAATCCTGACCTAGGTATTAACTAGTTAACCGGTTTGTGTGAATCCTGACCTAGGTATTAGCTAGTTAACCAGTTTGTGTGAATCCTAGGTATTAGCTAGTTAACCAGTTTGTGTGAATCCTGACCTAGGTATTAACTAGTTAACCGGTTTGTGTGAATCCTGACCTAGCTATTAGCTAGTTAACCAGTTTGTGTGAATCCTAGGTATTAGCTAGTTAACCAGTTTGTGTGAATCCTGACCTAGGTATTAACTAGTTAACCGGTTTGTGTGAATCCTGACCTAGGTATTAACTAGTTAACCAGTTTGTGTGAATCCTAGGTATTAGCTAGTTAACCAGTTTGTGTGAATCCTGACCTAGGTATTAGCTAGTTAACCAGTTTGTGTGAATCCTGACCTAGGTATTAGCTAGTTAACCGGTTTGTGTTTGTTAGGGGGACAGGTATGCATCATGTGGCACACACACACACACACACACACACACAAAGACAGACACACACACACACACACACACACACACACACACACACACAAAGACAGACACACACACACACACACACACACACACACAGACAGACACACACACACACACACACACACACACACACACACAGACAGACACACACACACACACACACACACACCCACTCACACCCACTCAGTCTAACCTCGAACAGGCGTTGGCACTCAGTGATCATGTGAGATAGGCCCTGTGTGGCAGCAAGGTTCTCATTCAGGTCCTTCTGGTCTGGCCGACCGGTAGCATACTTCATCTGGATGGACCTATAGGAGGAGCGGAAGGGAGGAGTTAGTAACTGAGGGGAGGAGTTAGTGATACTGCAAACAAAATAAAAATGTAATTGTATTTGTCACATGCGCCGAATACAACAGGTGTAGACCTTACAGTGAAATGCTTACTTACAAGCCCTTAACCAACAATTCAGTTTTAAGAAAGAATACCAAAAAAAATCACTAAAAAATACAACATAAAATAATACGAAATAAAAGTAACAAATAATTAAAGAGCAGCAGTAAAAATAACAATAACAAGGCTATATACAGGGGGGTACCGGTACCGAGTCAATGTGCGGGGGCACCGGTTAGTCGAGGTAATTGGGGTAATATGTACATGTAGGTAGAGTTATTAAAGTGACTATGCATAGATAATAAACAGAGAGTAGCAGCAGTGTAAAAGAGGGGGGGATGCAAATAGTCTGGGTAGTCATTTGATTAGATGTTCAGGAGTCTTATGGCTTGGGGGTAGAAGCTGTTTAGAAGCCTCTTGGACGTAGATTTGGCGCTCCGGTACCGCTTGCCGTGCGGTAGCAGAGAGAACAGTCTATGACTAGGGGAGCTGGAGTCTGACAATTTTTAGGGCCTTCCTCTGACACCGCCTGGTATAGAGGTCCTGGATGGCAGGAAGCTTGGCCCCAGTGATGTACTGGGCCGTATGCACTACCCTCTGTAGTGCCTTGCGGTCGGAGGCTAAGCAGTTGCCATACCAGGCGGTGATGCAACCAGTCAGGATGCTCTCAATGGTGCAGCTGTAGAAACTTTTTGAGGATCTGAGGACCCATGCCGAATCTGTTCAGTCTCCTTAGGTTTCATCGTGCCTTCTTCACAACTGTCTTGGTGTGCTTGGACCATGTTAGTTTGTTGGTGATGTGGACACCAAGGAACTTGAAGCTCTCAACCTGCTCCACTACAGCCCCGTCGATGAGAATGGGGGCGTGCTCGGTCCTCTTCTTTTTCCTGTAGTCCACAATCATCTCCTTTGTCTTGATCACTTTGAGGGAGAGGTTGTTGTCCTGGCACCACACGGCCAGGTCTCTGACCTCGTCCCTATAGGCTGTCTAGTTGTTGTCAGTGATCAGGCCTACCACTGTTGTGTCAACGGCAAACTTAATGATGGTGTTGGAGTCGTGCCTGGCCATGCAGTCATGAGTGAACAGGGAGTACAGGAGGGGACTGAGGATCAGCGTGGCAGATGTGTTGTTACCTACCCTTACCACCTGGGGGCGGCCCATGAGGAAGTACAGGATCCAGTTGCAGAGGGAGGTGTTTAGTCCCAGGGTCCTTAGCTTAGTGATGAGCTTTGAGGGCACTATGGAGTTGAATGTTGAGCTGTAGTCAATGAATAGCATTCTCACGTAGGTGTTCCTTTTGTCCAGGTGTGAAAGGGCAGTGTGGAGTGCAATAGAGATTGCATCATCTGTGGATCTGTTGGGGCGATATGCAAATTAGAGTGGGTCTAGGGTTTCTGGGATAATGGTGTTGATGTGAGCCATGACCAGCCTTTCAAAGCACTTCATGGCTACAGACGTCAGTGCTACGTGTCAGTAGTCATTTAGGCAGGTTTCCTTAGTGTTCTTGGGCACAGGGACTATGGTGGTCTGCTTGAAACATGTTGGTATTACAGACTCAGACAGGGAGAGGTTGAAAATGTCAGTGAAGACACTTGCCAGTTGGTCAGCGCATGCTCGGAGTACACGTCCTGGTAATCCGTCTGGCCCTGCGGCCTTGTGAATGTTGACCCGTTTAAAGGTTTTACTCACATCGGCTACGGAGAGCATGATCACATAGTCATCCGTAACAGCTGATGCTCTCATGCATGTTTCAGTGTTGCTTGCCTCGAAGTGAGCATAGAAGTAATTTAGCTCGTGTGGTAGGCTCGTGTCACTGGGCAGCTCGCGGCCAGTACGTACGGTCACTGTGGGGACGACATCATCGATGCACTTATTGATGAAGCCAGTGACTGATGTGGTGTACTCCTCAATGCCATCGGAAGAATCCCGGAACATATTCCAGTCTGTGCTAGCAAAATAGTCCTGTAGCTTAGCATCTGCTTCATCTGACCACTTTTCTCTGGTGCTTTCTGCTTTAGTTTTTGCTTGTAAGCAGGAATCAGGAGGATAGAATTATGGTCAGATTTTCCAAATATAGATGAAAACTCTCTTGGTATATAGTGTGGCCTACAGCTGATCATGAGATACTCTACCTCAGGTGAGCAAAACTTCGAGACTTCCTTAGATATCGTGCAACAGCGTTTGTTTACAAATATACATAGACCGCCACCCCTTGTCTTACCAGAGGCTGCTGTTCTATCCTGCCGGTACAGTGTATAACCCGCCAGCTGTATGTTATTCATGTCATCGTTCAGCCACGACTCGGTGAAACATAAGATATTACAGTTTTTAATGTCCCGTTGGTAGGATATTCGTGCCTGTAGTTCGTCCACTTGATTATCAAGCGATTGTAAGTTGGCCAATAGTATCAATGGCAAAGGCAGATTAGCCACTCGTCGCCGGCTCCTTACCAGGCACCCCGATCTCCTTCCGCGATATCTCCTTTTCTTTCTACTGCGAATGACGGGGATGAGGGCCCTTTCGGGTGTCTGGAGCAAATCCCTATCGTCCGACTCACTCCCGTTGTCCTAGGGTCAAAATGACCCGCCACTGTGTTGAACCAACTTTATTTAATTTTTATATTTTTGGTATCATTTGTGAGAAGGAGGCA
>NW_025533707.1:340000-360000 GCF_020615455.1 Coregonus clupeaformis
CCTCGGAGGCTGGTAATAACAATAATAAAGAATATATAATCACTTTTCAAATCACAATAAAATCACAATAAAATCACATTAAAATCACATTAAAATCACAATAGAATCACATTAAAATCACAATAAATCACAATAAATCACAATAAAATCACATTAAAATCACAATAAAATCACATTAAAATCACAATAAAATCACATTAAAATCACATTAAAATCACATTAAAATCACAATAAAATCACATTAAAATCACATTAAAATCACAATAAAATCAAATTAAAATCATTACATAGCGAATAGGGTGCCATTTGGGAACCATAAAGCGTTACCTGGTAGGGCCCTGCCAGCGATGCCATAGAGACCGAGTCAGGCAGCATGGCCCCCAGAGAGTCTTGGCTGTGAAGAGAGGATACATCCGTGATCTCTGGTTCGCTGAGATCCGTCAGGACGCTCTCGCTGCTCACCGTGCTCCTCAGCAGCCCCTCCCCCTCGCCCTGGCACCCCTCAGGGCTGCTCTCATTGGGCGAGCCCAGCGGGAAGTGCATGTCCTGGAGGCGGGACCAGCGCCGGCTGTTCCACTCAAAGGTCCATCTCTTACTGATGGCCAGCGTGTCATCGTCGTCTGAATCGTCAGTCTGGAGAGAGGAAAACATTATATTTTATTACAGTATGTACATACTGTAGACCCTTTTCCACGACACACTGACGTCATGCACAGATGCGCGCGACTCTTGGCGGCAGTAAGAAAGCCATCGCAATCTGCGCCCCATTCAACGTAGCCTAGAAGAAAAGGGCAACCAGTGAAGAACAAACACCATTGTAAATACAACCCATATTTATGTTTATTTATTTTCCCATTTGTACTTTAACTATATGTTCCAATTCTAATGTGTCCTCTCACTTTAGTGTTTTTTGTTTATTTCACTTCCTGTAAACACATTGAATAGAATTGAGAAGGAGAGAGGGACTTACTTTCTTCCTGGGGTGGCTGACGTCTAGTTTCATGGAGCAACACTTGTTCAGGGTGTTGAGGCGTCTGAAAGGACAACACAGAGAGATACATTCCTTATGTCACAGAGAGAGAGAGGTGTGATAACATAACATGTCCTGTGTGCTTCATTCTATAGCTAGAGGACTCCTGATATCTCCAGGAGTGAGAAGTATATATATTCTATAGCTAGAGGACTCCTGATATCCCCAGGAGTGATTAGTATATATATTCTATAGCTAGAGGACTCCTGATATCTCCAGGAGTGAGAAGTATATATATTCTATAGCTAGAGGACTCCTGATATCTCCAGGAGTGAGAAGTATATATATTCTATAGCTAGAGGACTCCTGATATCCCCAGGAGTGATTAGTATATATATTATATAGCTAGAGGACTCCTGATATCTCCAGGAGTGAGAAGTATATATATTCTATAGCTAGGGGACTCCTGATATCCCCAGGAGTGAGAAGTATATATATATTCTATAGCTAGAGGACTCCTGATATCTAGTATATCCTAGTATATATATTTTTGTCTTTATCTGTTGCAGTCTAGTACTGTCTTGTTGCTAGGGCCATCTGTTGCAGTCTGTTGCTAGGGCCGTCTACTTTAAGTGCTGTCTGTCTTCCCAGTGGCCTACTTGATGTGTGAACCGCTGAGTGCTCATCATTTGCAGATAGTTGTTGACACATGAACCAGGATCAAGGGCAAGTTGTGACTTGTTTTGGTAATCAGTGGCTGTATTGAAGGGGGAGTGGTTTAATCTATTTTCTGAGTGTATACAGTGGCTTGCGAAAGTATTCACCCCCCTTGGCATTTTTCCAATTTTTTTGCCTTACAACCTGGAATTAAAATAGATTTTTTGGGGGGGGGGTTTGTATCATTTGATTTACACAACATGCCTACCACTTTGAAGATGCAAAATAAAAATATATATAAAACAAACAAGAAATAAGACAATAAAGAACAGAAAACATGAGCGTGCATAACCCTTCATAGCAAAGGGGGTGAATACATATGCACGCACCACTTTTCCGTTATCTATTTTTTTGAATTATTTGAAACAAGTTATTTTTTTTCATTTCACTTCACCAATTTGGACTATTTTGTGTATGTCCATTACATGAAATCCAAATAAAATCCATTTAAATGACAGGTTGTAATGCAACAAAATAGGAAAAACACAAAGGGGGATGAAAACTTTTGCAAGGCGCTGTATGTATAGTTTTTTTGTGTCCTCTAGGGCAATGGTCTCTCTCTCTCTCTCTCTCTCTCTCTCTCTCTCTCTCTGTCTCTGTCTCTGTCTCTCTCTCTCTCTCTCTCTCTCTCTCTCTCTCTCTCTCTCTCTCTCTCTCTCTGTCTCTCTCTCTCTGTCTCTCTCTCTCTCTCTCTCTGTCTCTCTCTCTCTCTCTCTCTCTCTCTCTCTCTCTCTCTCTCTCTCTCTCTCTCTCTCTCTGTCTCTCTCTCTCTCTCTCTCTCTCTCTCGCTCTCTCTCTCTCTCTCTCTCTCTCTGTCTCTCTCTCTCTCTCTCTCTCTGTCTCTCTCTCTCTCTCTCTCTCTGTCTCTCTCTCTCTCTCTTTTTTCTCTCTCTCTCTCTCTCTCTCACACTCTCACTCTCTCTCTACATCAATATACACACCCAAGGTAACAGTTATTTCTGCAAGCTGGTTGAATGCTAATCAACAGGAATCTCATTATTACTGGTTTATTTTAGGAACGTGCCGGTACAGAAACCACTGTGTGAATCAGGTGTGAGTCAGAGGATCTGAACTTTACTTTAATAAAGTGTTAACCTCAGCAGGTAGTAACATTCCTACACACACACACACACACACACACACACACACACACACACACACACACACACACACACACCTGTGACTATCTTCCCGCTCTTCTCATGATGAAGAGCTACATGACGATGTCACTGTGCATGTCTATGCACACTAACTGTATAACCGGCTTCTCATGCCCCATCTCAGTGTGCTTCATTCTATAGCTAGGGGACTCCTGATATCCCCAGGAGTGATTAGTATAATGTTTTTGTCTTTATCTGTTGTAGTCTATAGTACTGTGTTTTTGCTAGCTAAAGCAGCACCTAAAGTAGATAAATGTACCTATTTATATAATGAATATGAGTTTGGGGGGAGGGGGGGTAAAATTATTAAATATTAAAGCTTTAAACCTCTCACTAAAAGCTTCACTCATACATAAGTTATACTTAAACCCAAAATGGTTCTCAAGTAGATTATTAAGAAAGGTTCATCCTTTGTTCAAAAATTGCCCTTTTTGCCTTTATACAGATTGCAACTTCTCAACTTCTCAAATGTAAATGTAAAATGTAAATTTCCGACTAATTGAAAATGAAATTTTGTTTATAGTATCGCCCTTTCTTAAACAAGCCATACAAAGCTGCTTACAATTTCAGTTTTATCCTCTAGAAAATATATCCATAATATTTGTTGTGATATTTGTTCTAACTCAAATACACTGATGTAATAATGATATTATGAAAAAGAAACAGTGGAGTTATGTCACATCTGCAGCTATCGAAAATATATGGGAATGTCTGCTCAATCCAAACGTATAACCGACTGATTGCAGCATTACCACAGAAATGGAGGAGGCAGGTGGAAAAGGGAGAAGGTAGGGAACGTATTTGTCTGCCATATATTAAAGATACAAATTGGCTGAAAGGAATTGGCATAAATAGACAAATATACCAGTTTCATTTGAGGACAAAAATGTTTACAGCTGCGTTATACAGCAAAATAAATGGGAAGAGATTTTCGATGTACCGATTCTATGGCACATGGTTTATGAACTGGTACGAAAAAACAACACTTGATTCAACACTTCAAGTTTTTCCATTTAAATTATTATACAAAATTCTTGCCACCAACAGAATGCTGTATATATGGGGCATACAAATATCTCAGCTCTGTAGATTTAGCTGCGAAGAGACAGAATCATCATTTATTCTGGTATTGCCCCAATGTAGCTCGTTTCTGGTCACAGGTCCAGGAATGGTTAGAAAATCACAACATTCACTTAAAATTAACCTTAAAAATAGCAGTGTTGGGTGTTTTGGAAAGCTATAGTCAGTCAATCAATAATACTCTTGGGAAAGGTTTTCATCTTTAGCTCACAATCTGTGGATACTATACAATTAGAAAGGTTCAAAATGTATGTCAAACACCAAAGCACAATTGAAAAATACATGGCACATGGAAACCATGGAAACCAAACGAGGGTGGTCTGTGGTGATAGGTGGGATGGGCTGAGAGTGGCTGAGGGGTGGGATTAAAGTGTTTATGTTTGGTAATGTACAGTGCATTCTGAAAGTATTCAGACCCCTCTACTTTTTCCACATTTTGTTAAGTTACAGCCTTATTATAAAATGGATTAAATAAATGAAAAATCCTCATTAATCTACACACAATAGCCCAAAATGACGAAGCAAAAAACAGGTTTTTAGACATTTTTGCAAATGTATTAAACATAGGAAACAGAAATACCTTGTTTACATAAGTATTCAGACCCTTTGCTATGAGACTCGAAATTGAACTCAGGTGCATCCTGTTTCCATTGGTCATCCTTGAGATGTTTCTACAACTTGATTGGAGTCCACCTGTGGTAAATTCAATTGATTTTACATGATTTGGAAAGGCACACACCTGTCTTATCTTGGGAAGAGTGCAAAAAAAAATTCTGCCACATTGAAGGTCCCCAAGAACACAGTGGCATCCATCATTCTTATTGGAGGAAGTTTGGAACCACCAAGAATCTTCCTAGAGCTGGCCACCCGGCCAAACTGAGCAATCGGGGGAGAAGGGCCTTGGTCAGAGGGGTGACCAAGAACCCGACGGTCACTCTGACAGAGCTTCAGAGTTCCTCTGTGGAGATGGGAGAACCTTCCAGAAGGACAACCATCTCTGCAGCACTCCACCAATCAGGCCTTTATGGTAGAGTGGCCAGACGGAAGCCTCTCATCAGTAAAAGGCACATGACAGCCCGCTTGGAGTTTGCCAAAAGGCACCTAAAGGACTCTCAGACCATGAGAAACAAGATTCTCTGGTCTGATGAAACCAAGATTGAACTCTTTGGCCTGAATGCCAAGCGTCATGGCTGGAGGAAACCTGGCACCATCCCCACTGTAGGGTTTTTTCAGCGGCATGGACTGGGAGACTAGTCAGGATCGAGGGAAAGATGAACGGAGTACAGAGAGATCCTTGATGAAAACCTGCTCCAGAGCGGTCAGGACCTCAGACTGGGGCGAGGGTTCATTTTCCAACAGGACAACGACCCTAAGCACACAGCCAAGACAACGCAGAAGTGGCTTCGGAACAAGTCCCTGAAAGTCCTTGAGTGGCCCAGCCAGAGCCCGGACTGGAACTTGATCGAACACCTCTGGAGAGAACTGAAAATAGCTGTGCAGCGATGCTCCCCATCTAACCTGACAGAGGTTGAGAGGATCTGCAGAGAAGAACGGGAGAAATTCCCCAAATACAGGTGTGCCAACCTTGTAGCGTCATACCCAAGAAGACTAGAGGCTGTAATCGCTGCCAAAGGTGTTTCAACAAAGTACTGAGTAAAGGGTCTGAATACTTATGTAAATGTTATATTTCCGGTTTTTATTTTTAATAAATTTGCTAAAATTTATAAAAACCTGTCAAGGGGTCTGAATATTTCCAAATGCACTCTATTATTGTTATGTGATTGCGTTATATGAAAGTACCATGTATGTAAAATGTATATGTAGCAGAACAGCTGTAAAAAACTAAAAAATATGTGTCCTCTGATGGGTTAATAAAATTACAAATTATATAAAATACAGGATCAAGTTGCAGGGCAATTTGTGACTTGTTTTGGTAATCAGTGGCTATATCAGTGGCTATATTTTTTGTATTTATTTTGGCAGCAGCTACCCTTCCTGGGGTCCAGCAAAATTAAGGCATTACAATACATTCATAACAGATTTCACAACACATTAAGTGTGTGCACTCAGGCCTCTACTCTACTACCACATATCTATAACACAAAATCCATGTGTACATGTGGCGTATGTTACATTTACATTACATTTTAGTCATTTAGCAGACGCTCTTATCCAGAGAGACTTACAGTTAGTGAATACATATATATATTATTATCGAACCCACAACCCTGGCGTTGCAAACGCCATGCTCTATCAACTGAGCTACATCCCTGCCGGCCATTCCCTCCCCTACCCTGGACGACGCTGGGCCAATTGTGCGCCTCCCATGAGTCTCCAGGTCGCGGCCGGCTGCGACAGAGCCTGGATTCGAACCAGAATCTCTAGTGGCACAGTTAGCACTGCGATGCAGTGCCTTAGACCACTGCGCCACTCAGGAATATGCCACCATGTTATCGTGTGTATGTGTGCATGTGTCTATGTCTGTGTTGCTTCACAGTCCCCACTGTTCCATAAGGTGTATTTTTATCTGTTTTTTAAATCTAATTTTATTGCTGGCATGAGTTACCTGATGTGGAATAGAGTTCCATGTAGTCATGGCTCTATGTAGTACTGTGGCCTTCCATAGTCTGTTCTGGACTTGGGGACTGTGAAGAGACCTCTGGTGGCATGTCTTGTGGGGTATGCATGGGTGTCCGAGTAGTTCAAACAGACAGCTCGGTGCATTCAACATGTCAATACCTCTCACAAATACAAGTAGTGATGAAGTCAATCTCTCCTCCACTTTGAGCCAAGAGGGATTGACAAGCATATTACTAATGTTAGCTCTCTGTGTACATCCAAGGGCCAGCCGTGCTGCCCTGTTCTGAGCCAATTGCAATTTTCCTAAGTCCCTCTTTGTGGCACCTGACCACATGACTGAACAGTAGTCCAGGTGTGACAAAACTAGGGCCTGTAGGACCTGCCTTGTTGATAGTGCTGTTAAGAAGGCAGAGCAGCGCTTTATTATGGACAGACTTCTCCCCATCCTAGCTACTGTTGTATCAATATGTTTTGACCATGGCAGTTTACAATCCAGGGTTACTCCAAGCAGTTCAGTCACCTCAACTTGCTCAATTTCCACATTATTCATTACAAGATTTAGTTGAGGTTTAGGGTTTAGTAAATGATTTGTCCCAAATACAATGCTTTTAGTTTTGGAAATATTTAGGCCTATTTTTAGGTAGGGGAATAACTTTTGTGTCCGTCAATGAATGTTGAATGTCCTTCCCTCTAAGCGTGCTGAAAGTTTGTTGTCAATTTGTTTACTGTAAAATAGCATTGTATCTGGTCAAACACCATTTTTTCCAATAGTTTACTAAGGGTTGGTAACAGGCTGATTGGTCGGCTATTTGAGCCAGTTAAGGGGGCTTTACTATTCTTAGATAGCGGAATGACTTTTGCTTCCCTCCAGGCCTGAGGGCACACACTTTCTAGTAGGCTTAAATTGAAAATATGGCAAATAGGAGTGGCAATATCGTCCGCTATTATCCTCAGTAATTTTCCATCCAAGTTGTCAGACCCCGGTGGCTTGTCATTGTTGATCGACAATAAGGGCTGATCAGGGCTGATCCTCCTCTCCACCGTCTCAGGGCTGATCCTCCTCTCCACCGTCTCAGGGCTGATCATCCTCTCCACCCTCTCAGGGCTGATCCTCCTCTCCACCCTCTCAGGGCTGATCCTCCTCTCCACCCTCTCAGGGCTGATCCTCCTCTCCACCCTCTCAGGGCTGATCCTCCTCTCCACCCTCTCAGGGCTGATCCTCCTCTCCACCCTCTCAGGGCTGATCCTCCTCTCCACCCTCTCAGGGCTGATCCTCCTCTCCACCCTCTCAGGGCTGATCCTCCTCTCCACCCTCTCAGGGCTGGGCGTCTCAGGCTCTGAACACTCTTGGATTGCATCCTACCTGGCAGGCCGCTCCTACCAGGTGTCGTGGAGAGGATGTGTGTCTGCACCACGTACTCTCACTACTGGTGTCCCTCTAGGCCCTCTCATATTGTCTCTATGCACCAAGTCACTCGGCTCCGTCACATGGTCTCTCCTATCATTGCTATGCGGACGACACTCAACTACTTTTCTCCTTCAACTTCTGACACCCAGGTGGCGACAAGCATATCTGCGTGCCTGGCAGATATCTCAACTTGGATGTCGGCCCACCACCTCAAGCTCAACCTCAACAAGACGGAGCTGCTCTTCCTCCCGGGGAAGCCCTGACCGCTCAAAGACCTCTCCATCACAGTCGACAACTCCACAGTGTCGCCCTCCCAGAGGTCAAAGACCCTTTGCGTGACCCTGGACAACACCCTGTCGTTCTCTGCAAACATCAAAGCAGTGACTCGCTCCTGCAGGTTCATGCTCTACAACATCCGTAGAGTACGACCCTACCTTACACAGGAAGTACATCCCTGCCTCACACAGGAAGTACAACCCTACCTCACACAGGAAGTACATCCCTGCCTCACACAGGAAGCGGTGCAGGTCCTAGTCCAGGCACTTGTCTTCTCCCGTCTGGACTACTGCAACTCTCTGTTGGCTGGGCTCCCTGCTTGTCCCATCAAACCCCTGCAACTTATCCAGAATGCTGCAGCCCGCCTGGTGTTCAACCTTCCCAAGTTCTCTCATGTCACCCCGCTCCTCCTCAAACTCCACTGGCTTCCAGTTGAGGCTCGCATCCACTACAAGACTATGGTGCTTACCTACGGAGCAGCAAGAGGAACTGCCCCTCCCTACCTTCAGGCTATGCTCAAACCCTACACCCCAACCTGAGGACTCCGTTCTGCCACCTCTGGTCTCTTGGCCCTCCCACCCCTACGGGAGGGCAGCTCCTGCTCAGCCCAGTCCCAGCTCTTCTCTGTCCTGGCACCCCAATGGTGGAACCAGCTTCCCCCTGAAGCTAGGACAGCAGAGACCCTGCCTATCTTCCGAAAACATCTAAAACCCTACCTCTTCAAACAGTAAGTAATACTCCTCCTCACCTCGACACGCAATATTAAAAAAATGCTCTGGATAAGAGCATTTGCTAAATTACTAAAATGTAAATTGTGTCGAGACTTCTAGAACATCAGAGAGAGATACATTCCTTATGTCACATAGTGGCATAAGGGGGGGGGCAACAAGGCCATATTCCCGTAGAGAGAGAAAGATATCATCCTGGAATATAATAAAGGTCTGAGGTCATCTGACGTTGGCCTAAAGAGCAGGAACCCAGACTTTATCAAAGAAATACAGACATTTTCATCCTACAAGAAACATGGTATAGAGGAGACGGACCAACTGGTTTCCCTCTATGTTACAGAGAGCTGGTAATCCTATCCACCAAACTACCAGGAGTAAAACAGGGAAGAGACTCAGGGGGTATACTAATTTGGTATTGAGCAGACCTAACCCACTTTATTAAATTAGTCATGAGCATTTTACATCTGGCTAGAAATGAATAAGGAAATGATCTCAACAGAGAGATGTTTTAATGTGTGCTACCTATTGTCTTGTTTTTCACGCTTTGTATAAAATAATAAAATGCAGTATGACAGGATCTTTATAAAACGTAGCTCCATATTAGCTAGCTATGCAGTACGACAGGATTTTTATAAAACCTAGCTCTTTATTAGCTGGCTATGCAGTATGACAGGATCTTTATAAAACGTAGCTCCATAAAAGCTAGCTATGCAGTATGACAGGATCTTTATAAAACGTAGATCCATATTAGCTAGCTATGCAGTATGACAGGATCTTTATAAAACGTAGCTCCATATTAGCTAGCTATGCAGTATGACAGGATCTTTATAAAACGTAGCTCCATATTAGCTAGCTATGCAGTATGACAGGATCTTTATAAAACGTAGCTCCATATTAGCTAGCTATGCAGTATGACAGGATCTTTATAAAACGTAGCTCCATATTAGCTAGCTATGCAGTATGACAGGATCTTTATAAAACCTAGCTCTTTATTAGCTAGCTATGCAGTATGACAGGATCTTTATAAAACCTAGCTCAATATTAGCTAGCTATGCAGTATGACAGGATCTTTATAAAACGTAGCTCCATATTAGCTAGCTATGCAGTATGACAGGATCTTTATAAAACGTAGCTCCATATTAGCTAGCTATGCAGTATGACAGGATCTTTATAAAACGTAGCTCTTTATTAGCTAGCTATGCAGTATGACAGGATCTTTATAAACGTAGCTCCATATTAGCTAGCTATGCAGTATGACAGGATCTTTATAAAACGTAGCTCTTTATTAGCTAGCTATGCAGTACGACATGATCTTTATAAAACCTAGCTCCATATTAGCTAGCTATGCAGTATGACAGGATCTTTATAAAACGTAGCTCCATATTAGCTAGCTATGCAGTATGACAGGATCTTTATAAAACGTAGCTCTTTATTAGCTAGCTATGCAGTATGACAGGATCTTTATAAAACGTAGCTCTTTATTAGCTAGCTATGCAGTATGACAGGATCTTTATAATACGTAGCTCCATATAAGCTAGCTATGCAGTATGACAGGATCTTTATAAAACGTAGCTCCATATTAGCTAGCTATGCAGTATGACAGGATCTTTATAAAACGTAGCTCCATATTAGCTAGCTATGCAGTATGACAGGATCTTTATAAAACCTAGCTCCATATTAGCTAGCTATGCAGTATGACAGGATCTTTATAAAACGTAGCTCTTTATTAGCTAGCTATGCAGTATGACAGGATCTTTATAATACGTAGCTCCATATAAGCTAGCTATGCAGTATGACAGGATCTTTATAAAACGTAGCTCCATATTAGCTAGCTATGCAGTATGACAGGATCTTTATAAAACGTAGCTCCATATTAGCTAGCTATGCAGTATGACAGGATCTTTATAAAACGTAGCTCCATATTAGCTAGCTATGCAGTATGACAGGATCTTTATAAAACGTAGCTCTTTATTAGCTAGCTATGCAGTATGACAGGATCTTTATAAAACGTAGCTCCATATTAGCTAGCTATGCAGTATGACAGGATCTTTATAAAACGTAGCTCTTTATTAGCTAGCTATGCAGTACGACATGATCTTTATAAAACCTAGCTCCATATTAGCTAGCTATGCAGTATGACAGGATCTTTATAAAACGTAGCTCCATATTAGCTAGCTATGCAGTATGACAGGATCTTTATAAAACGTAGCTCTTTATTAGCTAGCTATGCAGTATGACAGGATCTTTATAAAACGTAGCTCTTTATTAGCTAGCTATGCAGTATGACAGGATCTTTATAATACGTAGCTCCATATAAGCTAGCTATGCAGTATGACAGGATCTTTATAAAACGTAGCTCCATATTAGCTAGCTATGCAGTATGACAGGATCTTTATAAAACGTAGCTCCATATTAGCTAGCTATGCAGTATGACAGGATCTTTATAAAACCTAGCTCCATATTAGCTAGCTATGCAGTATGACAGGATCTTTATCAAACGTAGCTCTTTATTAGCTAGCTATGCAGTATGACAGGATCTTTATAAAACCTAGCTCTTTATTAGCTAGCTATGCAGTATGACAGGATCTTTATAAAACATAGCTATTTTTTAGCTAGCTATGCAGTACGACAGGATCTTTATAAAACGTAGCTCCATATTAGCTAGCTATGCAGTATGACAGGATCTTTATAAAACGTAGCTCCATATTAGCTAGCTATGCAGTATGACAGGATCTTTATAAAACGTAGCTCCATATTAGCTAGCTATGCAGTATGACAGGATCTTTATAAAACGTAGCTCCATATTAGCTAGCTATACAGTATGACAGGATCTTTATAAAATGTAGCTCCATATTAGCTAGCTATGCAGTATGACAGGATCTTTATAAAACGTAGCTCCATATTAGCTAGCTATGCAGTATGACAGGATCTTTATAAAACGTAGCTCCATATTAGCTAGCTATGCAGTACGACAGGATCTTTATAAAATGTAGCTCCATATTAGCTAGCTATGCAGTATGACAGGATCTTTATAAAACGTAGCTCCATATTAGCTAGCTATGCAGTATGACAGGATCTTTATAAAACGTAGCTCCATATTAGCTAGCTATGCAGTATGACAGGATCTTTAAAAAACGTAGCTCCATATTAGCTAGCTATGCAGTATGACATGATCTTTATAAAACGTAGCTCCATATTAGCTAGCTATGCAGTATGACAGGATCTTTATAAAACGTAGCTCCATATTAGCTAGCTATGCAGAATTGCAGGATCTTTATAAAACGTAGCTCTTTATTAGCTAGCTATGCAGTATGACAGGATCTTTGTAAAACGTAGCTCCATATTAGCTAGCTATGCAGTATGACAGGATCTTTATAAAACCTAGCTCCATATTAGCTAGCTATGCAGTATGACAGGATCTTTATAAAACGTAGCTCTTTATTAGCTAGCTATGCAGTATGACAGGATCTTTATAAAACGTAGCTCCATATTAGCTAGCTATGCAGTATGACATGATCTTTATAAAACGTAGCTCCATATTAGCTAGCTATGCAGTACGACAGGATCTTTATAAAACATAGCTATTTTTTAGCTAGCTATGCAGTACGACAGGATCTTTATAAAACCAACCTCTGTTGCCCTAGAACACACATAAAACTAACTAACTAACTCGGCCTAAACATCAGCACCACAGGTAACTTCCACAAAGCTGTGAACGATCTGAGAGACAAGGAAAGAAGGGCCTTCTATGCCATCAAAAGGAACATAACATTTGACATACCAATTAGGATCTGCCTAAAAATACTTAAATTAGTTATAGAACCCATTGCCCTCTATGGATGTGAGGTCTGGGGTCCACTCACCAACCAAGAACTCACAAAATGGGACAAACACCAAATTGAGACTCTTCATGCAGAATTCTGCAAAAACATCCTCAGTGTACAAACTGAAACACCGAATAATGCATGCAGAGCAGAATTAGGCCGAGACCAGCTAATGATCAAAATCCAGAAAAGAGACGTTAAATTCTACAACCACCTAAAAGGAAGCGATTCTCAAACCTTCCATAACAAAGCCCTCACCTAAAGAGAGACGTACCTGGGGAAGAGTCCCCTAAGCAAGCTGGTACTGGGACTCTGTTCACAAACAGACCCCACAGAGCCCCAGGACAGCAACACAATTATACCCAACCAAATCATGAGAAAACAAAAAATATAATTACTTGACACATTGGAAAGAATCAGTGAAAAAACTGGAATGGTATTTGGCCCTAAACAGAGAATACATAGTAGCAGAATACCTGACCAATGTGGTGGTCCCAAAATTAAGAAAAGCTTTGACTATGTACAGACACAGTGAGCACGGCCTTGTTATCGAGCACACAGCCATGCAATCTCCATAAACAAACATTGGCAGTAGAATGGCCATACTGAAGAGTTCAGTGACATTCAACATGGCAACGTCATAGGATGCCACCTTTCCAACAAGTCAGTTCATCAAATTTCTGCCCTGCTACAACTGCAAGTGCTGTTATTGTGAAATGGAAACGTCTAGGAGCAACAATGGCTCAGCTGCGAAATGGTAGGTCACACAAGCTCACAGAATGGGACTGCTGAGTGCTGAAGCGTGTAACGTGTAACAATCGTCTGTCCTCGGTTGCAACACACAGAGTTCCAAACTGCCTCTGGAAGCAACGTCAGCGCAAGAACTGTTCGTCGGGAGCTTCATGGGCAGCTGCATACAAGCCTGAGATCACCATACGCAATGCCAAGCGTTGGCTGGAGTGGTGTAAAGCTCACCGCCTTTGGACTCTGGAGCAGTGGAAATGTGTTCTTCACTATCTGGCAGTCCGACGGACGAATCTGGGTTTGGCGGATGCCAGGAGAACGTTTCCTGCCCGAATGTATAGAGCCAACTGTAAAGTTTGGTGGAGGCGGATGTCACGTCTACTCCCGCTCCTCCGCTCTGGCGCCGATCCTGGCAACCCATCATTACGCACACCTGGCCAACCCTCATTAAGCATACCTGGCAAACCCTCATTACGCATACCTGGCCAACCCTCATTAAGCATACCTGGCAAACCCTCATTAAGCATACCTGGCCAACCCTCATTAAGCATACCTGGCAAACCCTCATTACGCATACCTGGCCAACCCTCATTAAGCATACCTGGCAAACCCTCATTACGCATACCTGTGCCCCAGCACCCCAGCCCTTCCAGCAGGTCAGCGATGCCCTTTTGTCCCTCTCCATCCAAATGTCATGGCTTCCTACTCCAGTGCTCCCTCTATTTCACTCATCAGATGAGAGCCCCCACCACAGAGAGGTCCAAGGTTGGCCAGGGAATTTTATTAACCAGGCCCTTGCCTCCTCCCTGAACATCACCTCATACCGACCACTGGTTATTTCTCTGCTGACCGGACGGGCGTTGGGCTACAGGAGAGAGGAGAGGAGGAGCTGTGTTCCTATGAGGGGTTCATGGCTCTGTTCAGAGGAGTCTTCGATCAGCCACCGGAGGGCAGAGAGGGGGGTGAGTACCTACTCCAACTACGGCAGGATGGCCAGACCGCTGCGGAGTACTCCCTCACCTTCCGGACAGTGGCAGCATCCAGCGGACGGAATGAGCCGGTGCTCCGTGTCCTATTCAGAAGAGGACTGCGTGAAGAGGTCCAGACAGAGTTGGCATGCCAAGACGACACCCTCTCCTTGGATTGCGATGGCCATCCGTCTGGACAACCTTCTTCGGGAGCGTCCTTTGTTGACCATTCTGAATCAGAGCCTGAACCCATGGAGGTTCTGACGCCGTCGGAGACAGCTGGGGCTCTGTCCCTATTGTGGTCAAGTGGGGAGCCAGCTTCAACAGTGTCCGGTACATTCCAGCCTAGGGTCCACAAGAGCAGATTGATGGCGTCTTCTGAGTTAGGCGTGAGTTCATTCATCTGCCAAACCCTTTTTAGTATTGATTTCACTGGCTGGCTGTCCCTAATTTTATTGACCAGGCCCTTGCCTCCTCCCTGAACATCACCTCATACCCACTCTTCTCTCCGTTTTCCGGTTCAAGCACTGGATATTCGACCACTGGGATCTGGGACTATCACGCACATCACAACACCACTCACCCTCACTGTGGATACATCAAGAAAATCTTGCCTTCCTCATCATCAGTGCACCCATACACAAGATCATCCTCGGCCTCCCGTGGCTCCAACGTCTTCTGGCACTATTGCCTTCCAGAGGACCGTGGCCGCCAATTCACGTCACGGTTACAGAAAGCCTTCATGGAGAAGCTGGGGGTCACGGATGAACCAGGAGCTCTGGAGGTTCCTGAGGAGTTACTATCTGACATGATACTGCCCGATTCCTTCCCTTAGCAGAGTACGCTCAGAATTCATTGCGTCACTCCTCCACCGGGCTGACTCTCTTCCCATGTGTTCTGGGTTATCAACCAGCCCTGGCTCTGTGGACCCCGAGCTAGACCGAAGCTCCAGCGGTGGACGAGTGGTTCAGGCGTGCAGAAGAGATTTGGAACAAATCGACGCAGTGAGGCTCCCGTGTTCCATCCTGGTGATCGCGTCTGGCTATCCACCAGGAACCTCCCACTCCGCCTGTCCTTTAAGAAGCTGAGCCCCCGTTTTGTGGAGCTGTTCCTCCAGAGGGTCAATGAGGTGACATATAGATTACAGCTCTCCACTAACTACCGGATCTCATCCTCTTTTCATGTTTCCCTCCTCAGGCCAGTGGTTCCTGGTCCCCTGGCTGAGGCCGTCCCCCATGACACCCCTCCGTCTCTCCTGGAAATCTAGGGAAGCCCCGCCTATGGTGTCAGATACCTGCTGGACTCCCGACGTCGTGGGGGTCGGCTCCAGTACCTGGTGGACTAGTCACATTTTTTTGGGGGGGGGGGTTACGGTCCAGAGGAGCGGTGTTGGGTACCGGTGGACGACATTCTAGATCTCAACATCATCCAAGATTTCCATCTTTGCCACTCCTCGCCCTCAGTGCTGTCCCCCTGGCAACCCCCACTGGCCAGCTTCGTCCTGCGGTTGGAGCCGCGCGTCGGGAGAGTACTGTCACGTCTACTCCCTCGACGTCGCCAGTTTACTAACAACCCTCATTACGCACAGTATTGTTACGGCGGAGCCCGGCGAAGCACGAGGCTAGCTAGCTAGCGGGTAGCTACTGGTAACGTTTATTGGTTATTATCTGTTTAGTGCAACGGTGGAGAGTGGTTTCCAATGTTAATGTGCTAGCTAATGTGCTAGCTAGCTAGCCAACGTTTAATTTTTTTGCTGCGTTATGAAAGGAACTTGACACGGACATGAATGATCTGTTTTGTGTGTTAACACACTCTTGGTATGCTAGCTAGCTAGCGGGTAGCTACTGGTAACGTTTATTGGTAATTATCTGTTTAGTGCAACGGTGGAGAGTTGTTTCCAATGTTAATGTGCTAGCTAACCAACGCTTAATTTTTTGCTGCGTTACGAAAGAAACTAGACACGGACATGAATTATCTGTTTAGTGTGTTAACACACTCTTGGTGGTTTGTTGTAACCAAGTATTGGTGCTAAACTGTGTGTTATTGGATGCTAGCATGCTAGTTAGCTATGGCGTCATAGCTAGGCATCGTGGGCTGTTGTGGTTAGTTACTGTGGGTTGGCATTGTTGTTCGCGGTGCCGGGGGTAGCACGAAGCTAGCTAGCTAGCCGTTCTTCAAACAAGGTCAACACAGTGGCCATTGCTAGCTAGCCAACAGACACGGACACGAATTATCTGCTTAGTGTGTTAACACACTATTGGTGGTTTGTTGTGACCAAGTGTTGGCGCTAAACTGTGTGTTTTTGGATGCAAGTGTTGGTGCTAAACTGTGTGTTTTTGGATGCTAGCATGCTAGTTAGCTATGGTGTCTTAGTTAGCTAGCTGAATAAAGTGGGTTGAGTCTATTCCTTTAAACATTGAACCGCTGTGGTTCACAACAATTCTGATTTCTAAAGGTGGAAGTTGGTAGAGTTTTTGTTCGGGTGGTTCAGTGAAACAATTATAGTTGTTAGAAGTAGAAGTTTTTGGTGAGGGAGGCCCTGCTCTCTACTGTCCCAGATGTTTAGTTCATTTCATTCCGATCTCCTCTGCATTATTGTAGCCATTTGCTACAGCCTGTCAACTATGCCTCTGCCTATCCCTGTTCTCTCCTCTCTGCACAGGCTACACAAACGCCCCACACCGCGTGGCTGCTGCCTCTCTAACCTGGTGGTCCCTGCACGCACCCCACACCTGGAGTTCCAGGTCTCAGGCAGCCTCTGGAACTGCCGTTCTGCTGCCAACAAAGCTGACTTCATCCCAGCCTATGCTAATCTCCAGTCCCTCGACTTCCTGGCGCTGACGGAAACATGGATTACCACTGAAAACACTGCTACTCCTACTGCTCTCTCCTCGTCTGACCATGTGTTCTCGCATACCCCGAGAGCATCTGGTCAGAGGGGTGGTGGCACAGGAATCCTCATCTCTCCCAAGTGGACATTCTCAATTTTTTCCCCTAACCCATCTGTCTATCTCCTCATTTGAATTCCATGCTGTCACAGTCACTAGCCCATTTAAGCTTAATATCCTTGTCATCTATCGCCCTCCAGGTTCCCTTGGAGAGTTCATCAATGAGCTTGACGCCTTGATAAGTTCCTTTCCTGAGGATGGCTCACCCCTCACAGTTTTGGGGGATTTCAACCTCCCTATGTCCACATTTGACTCATTTCTCTCTGCCTCCTTCTTTCCACTTCTCTCCTCTTTTGACCTCACCCTCTCACCGTCCCCCCTACTCACAAGGCAGGCAATACGCTTGACCTCATCTTTACTAGATGCTGCTCTTCTACTAATCTCACTGCAACTCCCCTCCATGTCTCCGACCACTACTTTGTTTCCTTTTCTCTCTCGCTCTCCTCCCACACTACTCACTCTGCCCCTACACAGATGGTAATGCGCCGCCGCAACCTTCGCTCTCTCTCTCCCACTACTCTCTCCTCTTCCATCCTATCATCTCTTCCCTCTGCTCAATCCTTCTCCCTCCAATCTCCTGATTCTGCCTCCTCAACCCTCCTCTCCTCCCTTTCTGCATCCTTTGACTCTCTGTGTCCCCTATCCTCCCGGCCGGCTCGGTCCTCCCCTCCAGCTCCGTGGCTTGATGACTCATTGCGAGCTCACAGAACAGAGCTCCGGGCAGCGGAGCGGAAATGGAAGAAAACTAAACTCCCTGCCGACCTGGCATCTTTTCACTCCCTCCTCTCTACATTTTCTTCATCTGTTTCTGCTGCTAAGGCCACTTTCTACCACTCTAAATTCCAAGCATCTGCCTCTAACCCTAGGAAGCTCTTTGCCACATTTTCCTCCCTCCTGAATCCTCCCCCCCCGCCCCCCTCCTCTCTCTCTGTGGATGACTTCGTCAACCACTTTGAAAAGAAGGTTGACGACATTCGATCCTCGTTTGTTAAGTCTAATGACACTGCTGGTCCTACTCACACTGCCCTACCCTATGCTTTGACTTCTTTCTCCCCTCTCTCTCCAGATAAAATCCTGCGACTTGTGACTGCAGGCCGCCCAACAACCTGCCCGCTTGACCCCATCCCCTCCTCTCTTCTCCAGACCATCTCCGGTGACCTTCTCCCCTACCTCACCTCGCTGATCAACTCATCCTTGACCGCTGGCCATGTCCCTTCCGTCTTCAAGAGAGCGAGAGTTGCTCCCCCTTCTCAAGAAACCAACACTCGATCCCACTGATGTCAACAACTACAGACCAGTATCCCTTCTTTCTTTTCTTTCCAAAACTATTGAGCGTGCCGTCTTTAGCCAACTCTCTTGCTATCTCTCTCAGAATGACCTTCTTGATCCAAACCAGTCAGGTTTCAGGACTGGTCATTCAACTGAGACTGCTCTTCTCTGTGTCACGGAGGCTCTCCGCACTGCTAAAGCTAACTCTCTCTCCTCTGCTCTTGTCCTTCTAGACCTGTCTGCTGCCTTTGATACTGTGAACCATCAGATCCTCCTCTCCACCCTCTCCGAGCTGGGCATCTCCGGCGCGGCTCACTCCTGGATTGCGTCCTACCTGACCGGTCGCTCCTACCAAGTGGCGTGGCGAGAAGCTGTCTCCGCACCACGTGCTCTCACCACTGGTGTCCCCCAGGGCTCAGTTCTAGGCCCTCTCCTTTTCTCCCTATACACCAAGTCACTTGGCTCTGTCATATCCTCACATGGCCTCTCCTATCATTGCTACGCTGACGATACACAACTAATCTTCTCCTTTCCCCCTTCTGATAACCAGGTGGCGAATCGCATCTCTGCATGTCTGGCAGACATATCAGTATGGATGACGGATCACCACCTCAAGCTGAACCCTGGCAAGACGGAGCTGCTCTTCCTCCCGGGGAAGGACTGCCCGTTCCATGATCTCGCCATCACGGTTGACAACTCCGCTGTGTCCTCCTCCCAGAGTGCGAAGAGCCTAGGCGTGACCCTGGACAACACCCTGTCGTTCTCCGCCAACATCAAGGCGGTGACCCGCTCCTGCAGGTTCATGCTCTACAACATTCGGAGAGTACGACCCTGCCTTACACAGGAAGCGGCACAGGTCCTAATCCAGGCACTTGTCATCTCCCGTCTGGACTACTGCAACTCGCTGTTGGCTGGCCTCCCTGCCTGTGCCATTAAACCCCTACAACTCATCCAGAATGCCGCAGCCCGTCTGGTGTTCAACCTTCCCAAGTTCTCTCACGTCACCCCCCTCCTCCGCACACTCCACTGGCTTCCAGTTGAAGCTCGCATCCGCTACAAGACCATGGTGCTTGCCTATGGAGCAGTGAGGGGAACGGCACCTCTGTACCTTCGGGCTCTGATCAGTCCCTACACCCAAACGAGGGTATTGCGTTCATCCACCTCTGGCCTGCTGGCTCCCCTTCCTCTGCGGAAGCATAGTTCCCGCTCAGCCCAGTCAAAACTGTTCGCTGCTCTGGCACCCCAATGGTGGAACAAGCTCCCTCACGACGCCAGGACAGCGGAGTCACTCACCACCTTCCGGTGACATTTGAAACCCCACCTCTTTA
>NW_025533707.1:365000-377500 GCF_020615455.1 Coregonus clupeaformis
GACAGAGACAGTGAACACTATCTCCTATGGGAATGCCACTGATCAGAGTGGATGGTCCCAAAGATGGACAGAGACAGTGAACACTATCTCCTCTGGGAATGCCACTGATCAGAGTGGATGGTCCCAAAGATGGACAGAGACAGTGGACACTATCTCCTCTGGGAATGCCACTGATCAGAGTGGATGGTCCCAAAGATGGACAGAGACAGTGAACACTATCTCCTCTGGGAATGCCACTGATCAGAGTGGATGGTCCCAAAGATGGACAGAGACAGTGAACACTACCTCCTCTGACCGCAAGGCACTACAGAGGGTAGTGCGTACGGCCCAGTACATCACTGGGGCAAAGCTCCCTGCCATCCAGGACCTCTATACCAGGCGGTGTCAGAGGAAGGCCCTCAAAATTGTCAAAGACTCCAGCCACCCTAGTCATAGACTGTTCTCTCTGCTTCCGCACGGCAAGCGGTACCGAGCGCCAAGTCTAGGTCCAAAAGACTTCTCAACAGCTTCTACCCCCAAGCCATAAGACTCCTGAACAGCTAATCATGGCTACCCGGACTATTTGCACTGCCCCCCACCCCATCCTTTTTACGCTGCTGCTACTCTGTTAAGTATTTATGCATAGTCACTTTAACTCTACCCACATGTACATATTACCTCAACTACCTCAACTAGCCGGTGCCCCCGCACATTGACTCTGCAACGGTACCCCCCTGTATATATAGCCTCCCTACTGTCACTTTATTTTACTGTATATATAGCCTCCCTACTGTCACTTTATTTGACTTCTGCTCTTTTTTTCTCAACACTTTTTTTGTTGTTGTTTTATTCTTACTTTTTTTGTTTAAAATAAATGCACTGTTGGTTAAGGGCTGTAAGTAAGCATTTCACTGTAATGTCTGCACCTGTTGTATTCGGCGCATGTGACCAATACAATTTGATTTTATTTTATTTTATTTGATGCCACTGATCAGAGTGGATGGTCCCAAAGATGGACAGAGACAGTGAACACTATCTCCTCTGGGAATGCCACTGATCAGAGTGGATGGTCCCAAAGATGGACAGAGACAGTGAACACTATCTCCTCTGGGAATGCCACTGATCAGAGTGGATGGTCCCAAAGATGGACAGAGACAGTGAACACTATCTCCTCTGGGAATGCCACTGATCAGAGTGGATGGTCCCAAAGATGGACAGAGACAGTGAACACTATCTCCTCTGGGAATGCCACTGATCAGAGTGGATGGTCCCAAAGATGGACAGAGACAGTGAACACTATCTCCTCTGGGAATGCCACTGATCAGAGTGGATGGTCCCAAAGATGGACAGAGACAGTGAACACTATCTCCTCTGGGAATGCCACTGATCAGAGTGGATGGTCCCAAAGATGGACAGAGACACAATGAGACACTTGGGTTAATTTATAGTCCATTATATCCATTAAAGGCCCAGTCCACTCAAAAACGTGATTTTCCTGTGTTTTATATATATTGCCACACTATGAGGTTGGAATAATACTGTGAAATTGTGAAAATGATTATAATGTCCTTTTAGTGTAAGAGGTGTTTGAAAAGACCGCCTTAAATTTCAACCTGTGTTGCTGGGATGGAGTTTTGGCTTGCTTGGTGACATCACCAGGTGGTAAATTAGTGTATAGACCAATAAGAAAGAGAGTTCCAAACCTCTCTGCCAATAACAGCTAGTTTTCTGTTTTCCCCTCCCCACTCAGACCATTCCCAGACAGTCCTTGCAAAATTCTTGCTTGAGAAATTGCTCTTTGCTAAGAAGCTATTTTTGCTTAGTTTTGACCATTTTATTGAAAACAATCAAATTAAGGTACTTAAAACCTCTTAAATTGACAGTCCCTGAAATCGAGCACTAGAATTACTTTAAAATTACTTTAAAAAAGATGTATATGTTTACATTTTATTGATTTTCCACCGTTCTGTAAGTCAGAAGACAGCCACCCAGACCTTCCTAGGACCATATAAATGTCCTCTGTCGAATAAATGTGTGTTTGCCTCCCTCTGGTGGTCGGCTGCATCATTACATCAATTTATATCACTTCACTGCAACATTACGTCAAAGGGGCGGGCGGCCCTTAGAAAAAACATTTATCCAGTGTTACAGGCTTTGGTTTTTCCATTTATGTTCATGTTTTGAGGTTAGACTTTAGCACGTATAGCAGATTGGTGTCTTGAGAGATGTCTCTCCCTATTTTCAGTTCTAGACAAACAATCCTTTATCTGATCTTCCCTGTTTTCATTTTGCTCCACATTGTGGAGTCTGTCTTTAATTTGGGTTTTCTTTTGTTTTGCCTTCCCTAGCCAAATTTAGTGGGTCTCATGGTGGGCGTCTTTTAGGTCCCAGTCGTTGTTGCTATGCAACTTTCAGTGGTCACACCCCATGAGTGTCTTTCAGAACCCCTTCCTAAAACCCCGCCTGTTTCGTTTTGGGTTGCTGTCAGTGACTCTTTGTTAGTTCCCCCTTCTGTTTGAGCGAAATTTTTTGGTTTTCTTGCTGGGGAACGTAACAATAGTAACCATAGTAACACAAGCTCTACTGCTTCATGGCAAATCACTGAATTTGTCTCAAGCAGGCGGATCTAAATACACAACTTTCATTCCTCCCGGAGTGACTCCCGAGTGGCGCAGTGGTCTAAGGCACTGCATCGCAGTGCTAGCTGTGCCACTAGAGATCCTGGTTCGAATCCAGGCTCTGTCGTAGCCGGCCGTGACCGGGAGACCCCATGGGGCGACGCACAATTGGTCCAGGGTAGGGGAGGGAATGGCCGGCAGGGATGTAGCTCAGTTGGTAGAGCATGGCGTTTGCAATAAACGTTTGAATAAAACTATAGCGAAACTGTTCATTGTTACCCAGAATAAATTGATATTGAGATAAAAACGTCTGCATTGCACCTTTAATAAGAATAAACTATTAAACATTGAATCTGTGATGTAGCATAGAGTGCTTTAGAGAGAACAAGAGAATGATATCCTGCTGTCACAATAGACTGTTAGTAACAGAGGGTTGGTAGAAGGAGAAAGTGGAGACTGATGAACGTTATTCGGAGTTCTGGTGCCTTTTAACCCCTTTGGAAACTCTGACTTCCAATCGGACATTAACGCATTAGCATTATAACACTGGTGTTGTGGAAGGTTTAACATCTACGCACGCACGCACAAACACGGCCGGACAGACACATGCACACGCACGCAAGCACGCACAAACACACATACACACACACATGCATGCACACACACACACACGGCCACACCCCATCGACTCAACACTGCGGCTGGTTTCGAGTTGGCATTTATATGACTACTTTTTCAGCTGGCACACATAATGCCCACACAGCTGAACTGGCAGGATCCTTCAGTTTCTGTGTATGTGTGTGTGTGTGTGTGTGTACCTGTGTGTGTATATAAGCAAACCCTAATTAAAACACTATGCAGGGCCTTGTGCTGATTAGAGTTAATGAAGGCAGACAGACAGGCAGACAGACAGACAGACAGACAGACAGACAGACAGGCAGGCAGGCAGGCAGGCAGGCAGGCAGGCAGGCAGGCAGGCAGGCCGACAGACAGACAGACAGACAGACAGACAGACAGACAGACAGACAGGCAGACAGACAGACAGACAGACAGGCAGGCAGGCAGGCAGGCAGGCAGGCAGGCAGGCCGACAGACAGACAGACAGACAGACAGGCAGGCAGGCAGGCAGGCAGACAGACAGACAGACAGACAGACAGACAGACAGACAGACAGACAGACAGACAGACAGACAGACAGACATACAGACAGACAGACAGACAGACAGACAGACAGACAGACAGACAGACAGACAGACAGACAGACAGACAGACAGACAGACAGACAGACAGGGCAACACAGTGTATATATACAGTGTTGTAACGATGTGCAAATAGTTAAAGTACAAAAGGGAAAATAAATAAACATAAATATGGGTTGTATTTACAATGGTGTTTGTTCTTCACTGGTTGCCCTTTTCTTGTGGCAACAGGTCACAAATCTTGCTGCTGTGATGGCACACTGTGGTTTTTCACCCAGTAGATATGGGAGTTTATCCAATTTGGATTTGTTTTCTAATTCTTTGTGGGTCTATGTCGTCTGAGGGAAATATGTGTCTCTAATATGGTCATACATTTGGCAGGAGGTTAGGAAGTGCAGCTCAGTTTCCACCTCATTTTGTGGGCAGTGTGCACATAGCCTGTCTTCTCTTGAGAGCCAGGTCTGCCTTCGACAGCCTCTCTCAATAGCAAGGCCATGCTCACTGAGTCTTTCCTTAAATTTAGGTCAGTCACAGTGGTCAGGTATTCTGTCCCTCTGTTTAAGGTCAAATAGCACTCCAGTTTGCTCTGGGGTTCTTTGTTAATTCTTTCTCTCTCTCTCGCACACCAAATATGCCAGTCACACATAACACACCATAGAAGAAGAAGAAGAAGAAGAAGAAGAAGAAGAAGAAGAAGAAGAAGAAGAAGAAGAAGAAGAAGAAGAAGAAGAAGAAGAAGAAGAAGAAGAAGAAGAAGAAGAAGAAGAAGAAGAAGAAGAAGAAGAAGAAGAAGAAGAAGAAGAAGAAGAAGAAGAAGAAGAAGAAGAAGAAGAAGAAGAAGAAGAAGAAGAAGAAGAAGAAGAGTGTATCTGTGAGAAAAATTGAAAAAATAAGAGTTAAAACTCACATGAAGTGCTCATAGTTCAGTTATAATGGTGAAATGCAGAATGTCCTTTCTCCAATGAAATAGTAATATTCCATCCACATAAAACTCATCCAGAGAAAAACATTCCACTTTGCCACGATTCCTCTGCTCTCCTTCTCTCTCTTCCTCCTCTACCTCTCTCTGTTCCCTTTGCTCTTGTCTTTCTTTTACTCTCTTGCACTCTCATTTCTCTCTCTCTCTTTCCCTCTCTCTGAATTATCAAAACCTCTCTCTTTCCCTCTCTCTGAATAATCCAAAACTCTCTCTATCTGAATTATCCAAAGCTCTCTCTTTCCCTCTCTCTGAATAATCCAAAACTCTCTCTTTTTCCCTCTCTATGAATGATCCAAAGCTCTCTCTCTCTTTCCCTCTATCTTAATTATCCAAAGCTCTCTCTCTTTACCTCTCTCTGAATTATCCAAAACTCTCTCTTTTTCCCTCTCTATGAATGATCCAAAGCTCTCTCTCTCTTTCCCTCTATCTTAATTATCCAAAGCTCTCTCTCTTTACCTCTCTCTGAATTATCCAAAACTCTCTCTTTTTCCCTCTCTATGAATTATCCAAAGCTCTCTCTCTCTTTCCCTCTTTCTGAATTATCCAAAGCTCTCTCTCTTTACCTCTCTCACTTATCCAAATCTCTCTCTCTTTACCTCTCTCTAACTTATCCAAAGCTCTCTCTCTTTACCTCTCTCTGAATTATCCAAAGCTCTCTCTCTTTACCTCTCTCTGAATTATCCAAAGCTCTCTCTCTTTACCTCTCTGACTTATCCAAATCTCTCTCTCTTTACCTCTCTAACTTATCCAAATCTCTCTCTTTACCTCTCTGACTTATCCAAATCTCTCTCTCTTTACCTCGCTCTGACTTATCCAAATCTCTCTCTCTTTACCTCTCTCTGAATTATCTAACGCGCTCTCTCTTTGTGGCCAGTTTATTAGGTACAACCATCTAGTACCGTGTTGGATCCCACTTTGCCTCCAGAATAGCTTGAATTCTTCAAGGCATGGAAATGTTGCTCACCTGGTATCAAGGGGCCTAACATGGGCCAGCAAAACATTCCCCGCACCATTACATCACCGCCACCACCCTGTACCGTTGACACCAGGCAGGATGGGGCCATGGACTCATGCTGCTTACTCCAAATCCTGACTCTGCATTAGCATCAAATAGCCCCCGCGATATGCAACTTTTCAGGGAAGTCAGGAACCAATTTACACAAGCAGTTAGGAAAGCAAAGGCTAACTTTTTCAAACAGAAATTTGCATCCTGTAGCACTATCTCCAAAAAGTTTTGGGACACTGTAAAGTCCATGGAGAATAAGAGCACCTCCTCCCAGCTGCCCACTGCACTGAGGCTAGGAAACACTGTCACCACCGATAAATCTACAATAATGAAGAATTTCAACAAGCATTTTCCTACGGCTGGCCATGCTTTCAACCTGGATACCACTAACCCGGCCACCAACTCTGCACCCTCTGCTGCAACTTGCCCATGCTGGTCATGGGTGCACCTCAGCCACGCTCAAGGTCCTAAACGATATTATAACCGCGATCAATAATAGACAGTACTGTGCAGTCGTCTTCATCGACCTGGCCAAGGCTTTCGACTCTGTCAACCACTGCATTCTTATTGGCAGACTAAATAGCCTTGGTTTCTCAAATGACTGCCTAGCCTGGTTCACCAACTACTTCTCAGATAGAGTTCAATGTGTCAAATCGGAGGGCGTGTTGTCTGGACCTATGGCAGTCTCTATGGGGGTGCCACAGGGTTCAATTCTTGGGCCGACTCTTTTCTCTGTGTATATCAATGATGTCGCTCTTGCTGCTGGTGACTCTCAGATCCACCTCTACGCAGACGACACCATTTTGTATACATCTGGCCCTTCATTGGACACTGTGTTAACAAACCTCCAAACGAGCTTCAATGCCATACAACACCCCTTCCGTAGCCTCCAACTGCTCTTAAACACTAGTAAAACTAAATGCATGCTCTTCAATCGAACGCTGCTGGCACCCGCCCACCCAACTAGAATCACTACTCTCGACGGGTCTGACCTAGAGTATGTGGACAACTACAAATACCTAGGTATCTGGTTAGACTGTAAACTGTCCTTCCAGACTCACATTAAGAATCTCCAATCCAAAGTTAAATATAGAATTGGCTTCCTATTTCGCAACAAAGCCTCCTTCACTCATGCTGCTAAACATGCCCTCGTAAAGCTGACAATCCTACCGATCCTTGACTTCGGCGATGTCATTTACAAAATAGCCTCCAACACTCTACTCAGCAAATTGGTTGTAGTCTATCACAGTGCCATCCGTTTTGTCACCAAAGCCCCATATACTACCCACCACAATGTGTGGTGTCAGTATGCATGTGTGTGCATATGTAGTGTGTGTTTGTGTGAGTGTGTGTGTGTGTGTGTGTGTGTGTGTGTGTGTGTGTGTGTGGCGTCAGTATGCATGTGTGTGCATGTGTAGTGTGTGTTTGTGTGTGTGTGTGTGTGTGTTGGGGTGTCAGTGTAACCATGTGTGAGTGTGTGCATAGAGTCAGTGCAAGAAAATGAGTTAAATAAAAAGGTCAACGCTTGGGGGTAGAAGCTGTTTAGGGTCCTGTTGGTTCCAGGCTTAATGCACTGGCACCGCTTGCCGTGCGGAAGCACAGAGAACAGTCTACGGCTTGGGTGGCTGACACCGCCTGGTATAGAGTTCCTTCATGACTCATCACCCTCTGTAGCGCCTTGTGGTCGGATGCCTTGCAGTTGCAATACCAGGCGGTGATGCAGCCAGTCAGATCCTCAAAAACGTTATACAGCTGCACCATTGAGAGCATTTTGAGGGCCCATGCTAAATATTTTCAGCCTCCCGAGGGGGAAGAGGCGCTGTCGTGCCCTGTTGGGTGTGTGTGGACCATGATAGATCCTTTAGTGATGTGGACACTGAGGATCTTGAAGCTCTCAACTTGCTCCACTACAACCCTGTCGATGTGTGTGGGGGGGCGTGCTTGCTCCTCCATTTCCTGTAGTCCACGATCAGTTCCTTTGATTTGATTCACATATAGCTAGCTGATCATTATTAAGTTACAAGCTTGCGTTTGCATTATGTAGTTATCTACCAACCGGACCCACACACCATGTTGTGTGGATAATCCCACTGAGCCAACGCCAGTCCTCCACTCCATATCCCAGCATTCCAGAGAGAGAGAGAGAGAGAGAGAGAGAGAGAGAGAGAGACAGGGAGAGAGAGAGAGAGAGAGAGAGAGAGAGAGAGAGAGAGAGAGAGAGAGAGAGAGAGAGAGAGAGAGAAAGAGAGAGAGAGAGAGAAAGAGAGAGAGAGAGAGAGAGAGAGAGAGAGAGAGAGAGAGAGAGAGAGAGAGAGAGAGAGGAGAGAGAGAGAGAGAGAGAGAGAGAGAGAGAGAGAGAGAGAGAGAGAGAGAGAGAGAGAGAGAGAGAGAGAGAGAGAGAGAGAGAGAGAGAGAGAGAGAGAGAGAGAGAGAGAGAGAGAGAGAGAGAGAGAGAGAAAGAGAGAGAGAGAGAGAGAGAGAGAGAGAGAGAGAGAGAGAGAGAGAGAGAGAGAGAGAGAGAGAGAGAGCAGGGGGTGAGGGAGGGAGGGTGCGGGTAAGGGATGAAGAGGGTGAGGGGGTTGAGGTGGGTGTTTGATTGAAGGGCACAGAGTCCCTTTTGACTGAGCTGCAAAGGTTACAGTTGATGACCAATTACATAACAAGGCCAGGGTGCCCCAATGTTCCTTAGAAGACATTCCTGACTTGAAATGAAATGACATTTCTTTTTCTCCCCCTTTCATCCACCCCCTGCTCTACAAACTGGAGTCAGTGCTGTGTCTGACAATGACCGCCTTATGACATAACTGTCCAGCGGTTCCCCTGGCGGAGTCAACAGGAAGTGCAACAACACAACTTCCTGTCTGGATTAACAACTACATGTAAAACGTGAACATTTAGTTTTTAACAAGAACTGACCTTAGAATACCTTAGGATTGAACAGGGGCTGTATGTATCAAGAGTATGAGACCTGATCTAGGATCAGCGTTGCCTTTTAGATCCCAATTAATTAGATTACAAGAACAGGAAGAACCTGATCCTGGATCAGCGCTTCCTAAAACTATCCACTTTTGGTTATACCAGTCATCTCATGCCATATATCCCTGAGTAGGACATTGGTGCCATCACATTCAGAATAACCCACAGTGAGTATAATACTACATGATGCTGAATGCTATTCAGAGAGCTGTGAGACAGCTGTTCAGTCTCAATCTATAGCAATATACAGCATAACAACTATCTGAGAAGCAGAGAACATAATTATGTACGGAAACTACACAAACAGCCAGCTCTGTTACACTGTAAACCCCAAGGCAACACAAATACTTCTTGTAAGCTGAACTCAAAGCCAATGAAAAGTGCTTAATTCTTAAAATGTTTTTAAGTGGTACTGACTCAAAACTAAATGAAAAGTCACATCAACTCTATTAAAGTTATGATAACGAATGAACTTTTTTTTCCCAGAATGCTCTACTGCAGGTAGATTTTTTTAGAATTATTTTTAATATCAGTGTTTTTGCATGTACAGTACCTTGAGTGATTGATTGATTAATCTTATGCTACAAAAAGATAAATAACATAATTGTTTTCAAAATTAATCCAATCATTTAGTTAGATGTTTTGCACCCGTTACTGAAATGGTTGTTCCAGTTTAAATGCCTTAGGTAGTCTCCTCACACTGTTCCTAACCTTGGCAATCATTCTGAATGCAGGTTGCGGGTGAATAAAACCGTAAACTGTTGGATATCCTAACTCTGGCTGGATTCCAATAGGAATTACACATCACTTCGCAAGCCAGCAAATGTGACTTGCAGGTTGGGTTGCAAGATTCAGGTACATTTCCCAGGTTTTCCAGAAATCTTAGTTGGAAGATTTCTGGAAATCCTTCAACCGGGATTTTTTGAAAATCTAAGAATTTCGCAACCCTACTTGCAGGCCTGATGTGGCCTGTAAACCAGGAGTTTCCGACCACTGTATTAGGGTAAAGCTAGGCCTCAAAATAAGGCCTTATGAGATATGTAATGTATTGTTACAAAGAGTTTAATTACAATCATACCATTTGCCTAGGAACTCACTTGGTGAAGGCCACAAGACTGAAAATGAACGACTTCAACAATATACATTTTAGTCATTTAGCAGACGCTCTTATCCAGAGCGACTTACAGTTAGTGAGTGCATACATTATTTTATTTTTCATACTGGCCACCCGTGGGAATCGAACTCACAACCCTGGCGTTGCAAACGCCATGCTCTACCAACTGAGCTACATCCCTGCCGGCCATTCCCTCCCCTACCCTACCCTGGACGACACTGGGCCAATTGTGCGCCACCCCATGGGTCTCCCGGTCACGGCCAGCTACGACAGAGCCTGGATACGAACCAGGATCTCTAGTGGCACAGTTAGCACTGCGATGCAGTGCCTTAGACCACTGTGCCACTCGGGAGATAGACCATGTCTCTGTCACTAACAAATACAGTCACGGGTGGTAACTCTACAATTCAATGGAAAAAGGCTAGGCAGACTGACTGGGAAATTGTATTGGAGGCGTGGTTTAGTGGAGGGCGTTACTCAAAATGTTGAAGCTGATACAACTACAATCTGGACCCACTATGACTCTATCGGTTTGAGTAATGACTACAAAATGCCTTTAAGTAACTGTATTCAGATATATTAAAGAGATATTTCAGTTTTCAGCATGTTAGACCTAATGTTCCACTTACATTTAGTGTTGAAGCATCATCCAGACAGTTGCTTTGGTCAGAGTTCCATTCCTGAGATTTCTTTGGCTGTCTTAGTTGCTTGCATGATCCATATAGGGGTAGTGACCAGACTCACCCAAAAACGTGCTTCAAAACATTTACATATAAAATTCTAAAGACTATTGTGTTTTCACGGGGCCTGTAGAAAAATGTGATATTGTTTCTTTCTGCAAACATCCTCAAACTTCAGTCGAATTACATTGCCAGTGTTGTTCCGCTCACGTGAGCAATAAGTCTGACAGAGTAGGCGTGCCATCTCTCGCTTGTCAACAGAGAGCGTGGCTACACATACAGAAATACGGATTAGGAAAACAAGCAGCATTTCAATAGCTAGGACAGGGATAAGGGTACGGATAGCCTAGATTGATCTTAGGGACAATGTTTAAATTACTCCTGGGTTAATAAGGGCTGGGAAATCTGCATCATCTGTCACACAGACTGTTGTGCTGTGACATCATCAGTGTCTTGGGCAGACACATTTAGTTCTTCAAGTGTTGGCATTATCAAGTCCCATCGGAACAGCACAGACACTCAATTTTAGTCGACATTGCCTTGCATTTTTCTCTGATTTTTCACATTTACACCACCAGTTCCCCGTGACTCTCTCTCTCTCTCTCTCTCTCTCTGGGTGCTGCCGCTGGTTGCTGGTCTGCCGGATCACCTGTTACCCTTTCCCCCCCATGCTGTCTCGGCTTCTATCTGTCCAAGCTCTTCGTCAGTATATTCCGGCTCATATAAATATGTTTCTGCAAAGTACCCATCCTCTTCAGGTTCTTAGCTGTCCGACTCATGTTTTGATTTTGACTGAATGATTTTGGGCGGTGTAGCACTTGTAAAGCCGTGTCTGCATTGCGCTAGCCTCGAGAACCAGACTAGCAGTGCGCGGACGTCACGATCGTTATTAGACACGGACCAAGGCGCAGCGTGATAAGCGTACATACTTTATTGTACTTAACTCACGAACAAAAACAACAAACCAACGATACGTGAAGTCCTGAGGTTATAACACTAACAAACCTTTACGGATCAAGATCCCACAAATAACTAGTGCAAAAACAGGCTGCCTAAGTATGGTCCCCAATCAGAGACAACGAGCCACAGCTGTCTCTGATTGGGAACCACCCTGGCCAACATAGATCAACACGATCTAGAAACAAAAACATAGAAAACAAAACATAGAAAATCCACACCCTGGCTCAACATATAAGAGTCCCCAGAGCCAGGGCGTGACAGTACCCCCCCAAAGGGGCGTGACAGTACCACCACCCCCCAAAGGGGCGTGTCAGCGGATGTAGTAATGAGTTCCAAGACCAGGGCAAAACAGGAAGTAAACAGGAAGTTCACACATTTATGCTCGTAATAGTGGAAATAGCCAAGTGTTTTGATATTGACGTGCGTGTTTAGCCCACAAAGACATGAGATGGCTGTAGAGTTTCTTGTGGGGATGTTTTGAAGCACGTTTTTTGGGTGAGTCTGGCCACTACCACTATATGGATCATGCAAGCAACTAAGCCAGCCAAAGACATCTCAGGAATGGAACTCTGACCGAAACAACTGTCTGGATAATGCTTCAACACTAGAAGTAAATGGAAAATGCTACATGCAAAAAAAAGAAAGAAATATCAAAGGGTGCAAAGGGTTTACTCCAAACTTTTCCAAAAGTTTTGAGTAATGACAGCAATGTTGGGGTTTAAAGTGTACAGCTGTCTGTAGTCAAACTCCAACAATATGGCAAACATACAGTAGATGGCAAACAGTCAAGTCTGAAATATGCAGAACAGAGTGTAGAAACACACACATAGAAAGCCCTTAGACAGCTGTCCAGTCAAACCTCATCACATAGAAAGCCCTTAGACAGCTGTCCAGTCAAACCTCATCACATAGAAAGCCCTTAGACAGCTGTCCAGTCAAACCTCATCACATAGAAAGCCCTTAGACAGCTGTCCAGTCAAACCTCATCAC
>NW_025533707.1:380000-402500 GCF_020615455.1 Coregonus clupeaformis
CTCCAGAGGCCCACAGGCACCATGTCTCCACTCCCCCTTAGTGCTGAGTCCATTCTCTACCCTCCAGAGGCCACAGGCACCATGTCCCCACTCCCCCTCAGCGCTGAGTCCATTCTCTACCCTCCAGAGGCCACAGGCACCATGTCCCCACTCCCCCTCAGCGCTGAGTCCATTCTCTACCCTCCAGAACCCACAGGCACCATGTCTCCACTCCCCCTTAGTGCTGAGTCCATTCTCTACCCTCCAGAGGCCACAGGCACCATGTCCCCACTCCCCCTCAGCGCTGAGTCCATTCTCTACCCCTCCAGAGGCCCACAGGCACCATGTCCCCACTCCCTCTCAGCGCTGAGTCCATTCTCTACCCTCCAGAGCCCACAGGCACCATGTCCCCACTCCCCCTCAGCGCTGAGTCCATTCTCTACCCTCCAGAGGCCCACAGGCACCATGTCCCCACCCCCCCTCAGCGCTGAGTCCATTCTCTACCCTCCAGAGGCCACAGGCACCATGTCCCCACTCCCCCTCAGCGCTGAGTCCATTCTCTACCCTCCAGAGGCCACAGGCACCATGTCCCCACTCCCCCTCAGCGCTGAGTCCATTCTCTACCCTCCAGAGCCCACAGGCACCATGTCCCCACTCCCCCTCAGCGCTGAGTCCATTCTCTACCCTCCAGAGGCCACAGGCACCATGTCCCCACTCCCCCTCAGCGCTGTGTCCATTCTCTACCCTCCAGAGGCCACAGGCACCATGTCCCCACTCCCCCTCAGCGCTGAGTCCATTCTCTACCCTCCAGAGGCCACAGGCACCATGTCCCCACTCCCCCTCAGCGCTGAGTCCATTCTCTACCCTCCAGAGGCCACAGGCACCATGTCCCCACTCCCCTCAGCGCTGAGTCCATTCTCTACCCTCCAGAGGCCACAGGCACCATGTCCCCACTCCCCCTCAGCGCTGAGTCCATTCTCTACCCTCCAGAGGCCACAGGCACCATGTCCCCACTCCCCCTCAGCGCTGAGTCCATTCTCTACCCTCCAGAGCCCACAGGCACCACGTCCCCACTCCCCCTCAGCGCTGAGTCCATTCTCTACCCTCCAGAACCCACAGGCACCACGTCCCCACTCCCCTCAGAGCTGAGTCCATTCTCTACCCCTCCAGAGGCCAAAAATGACACAACAAGGAAAGCTTTTAAACAGAATCTACTAAAGGCGAGGCCAGAAACCCTTTTCGCAGACCTCTACAAAAACGGTGATGTGAGTAATCTCATCTTTCTCACTGACCAGCCAAATGCATGGCGCTCAGCAGTCTGCTCTCACTACCCATCCATAAAAAAAGAGGGAATCTGTAATGGGTGGAAGCTGAAAGTCAAAGAGACAGACGACCCTGACAGCACCATGATAACAATCAACCTCTACAAGACTGGGACTGTCATGGTGCAAGGTAACCTTAGGCTGTTTGAAACAGACTTTCAGACCATTAAGGAGAGAGCAGAGAGAGAGAAGGACACCACCAGTGACATGCCCTCCCACAAGACAAACTCCACCAGCACCACCCTCACCCCCACTATCCCCACCCAATAAGGCACATCCAGCACCTCTCTTCCCACCATAGTGGAGGACACGCCCCAGGAGGAGAGCGACCCCCTCAGTGCAGAGCAGGCTCAGGCCCTCCTCACCACCATGGCTGCCATGAGGGATCAGTTCACCACACTGGAGGGGGAGGTGGTCCTGCTCAGGGAGAGTGTGAGCAAACAGCAACCAGACATCCACACCTTAGAGGAGCTCCTAACCAAGGTGCGGACAGAGCAGGACAGCAGCCTTGCAACACAGCTGAAAGAAGTTCAGCAAGAGAGAGACGGACTCAAGAGAGAGCTGGCTGATCTAACAAAGGAGGTGAGAGAGCTCCAAAAAGCCAGGCAGAGCAGTAATAAGGAGCTGACCACACTAAGAGAGGAGCTGCAGGAGAGAAAGAGAACAGAGGACAGGCTGCAGGAGCAGCTAGATCACCACTCTATGACCTGCCCTCACACAGCAGAGGAGCCCACCTCAACCAGCCAGGCCTCCCCAGCCCTGCCGGCTGCATGCCTCCCCCCCAGCCCCCAGAACAGCCTCCCACTGACAGCGGCACCGACACAGACCAGCCACACCCCAGCTCCAACACCCACCAGCCCCCACTCTAACCCCTCCAGTCCAGAAGAAACACTGGCTGAGATTGTCCTGTTGATGGACTCAAATGGGAAGTTTGTTCAGGAGAAGAAACTTTTCCCTAGACACAAAACGAGAAAGGTGTGGTGCCCAACAACGCAGAGTGCCATGGCGCTGCTTGATAAGGCACAGCTTGGGTCGCCAAGCCACATAATCATACACACCGGAAGCAACGACCTGCGTGCTCAGCAGGAGAGGGTGGCGACTTCACTACGGGGAGGGATTGAGAAGGCCTCCGCAATCTTCCCCAACTCAAGGATCGTGGTGTCAACCCTTCTACAGAGGAAGGACTTCCACCCTGCCACAATCCAAAGAATAAACGCCAGCCTCTCCCGGGACTGTGCCCTGCGACCCAATTGGGCCAATACCCCCTCTTTATTCGAATAGAAAAAAGAGCCATCAAATTTTACAACCATCTAAAAACAAGTGACCCGAAAACATTCCATCACACAGCTCTACTATGTCAAGAGATGAAACAAGAGAAGAGTCCCCTCAGCCAGCTGGTTCTGAGGCTCAGTTCACTAACCAAAACCAACCTCATAGAGCCTCAGGACAGCACTCAGAAAATCTGGCCCAACCAAATCATTACAAAGCAAAAAGAAAAATATATCACCTATTGGAAAGACACCACAAAAAATCAAAGTAAACTTCAATGCTATTTGGCTCTAAACAGACAGTACATGGTGGCAGACTATCTGACCACTGTGACTGATAGAAAACTGAGAAAAACACTGACTAGGTACAGACTCAGTCAGCACAGTCTGGCTATAGAGACCGGTCGTCACAGGCAAACCTGGCTGCCCAGAGAGGACAGGTTGTGTTCACTCTGCCCCCGGGGAGAGGTAGAGACAGAGCTGCATTTCCTATTACACTGTGACAAATACTCAGACCTAAGAGAATCTTTCTTTCCCAAAATTATCATTCAGTACAAAGAATTTGAAACTATAAAAGAGGAAGAAAAAATCAAATATTTATTGGGTGAAAAGCCAAAATCTGCAATTTTGGCAGCCAAATATGTGTCCTCCTGCCACAACCTGAGGGACAGCCAGTGAAAAGTGTAATGTAATGTCAATAATATTTCCTGTTTTGTTTTGGCTTTCATTGCATGTAATGTGTCTTCTCAGTCATGTTGAGATTGGTCGACTACTATTGCTTTAATGTATTGTTTTTCTCATTAATATTGTTGTTGTAGTTGCTGTTAATGGTAATCCCATTTCCACTACTACTATTATTATTGCTGTTGGTCCCACCATTTTTGTTATATCTATACTTTGACAATGTAAGTAATTTTACTTGCCATGTCAATAAAGTCTATTGAATTGAATTGAGAGAGAGAGAGAGAGAGAGAGAGAGAGAGAGAGAGAGAGAGACAGAGAGAGACAGAGATAGAGAGACAGAGTGAGAGACAGAGAGAGAGAGAGACAGAGAGAGAGAGAGAGAGAGAGAGAGAGAGAGAGAGAGAGAGAGAGAGAGAGAGAGAGAGAGAGAGAGAGAGAGAGAGAGAGAGAGAGAGAGAGAGAGAGAGAGAGAGAGAGAGAGAGAGAGAGAGAGAGAGAGAGAGAGAGAGAGAGAGAGCTGGGGTAAGCAATTTTACTCTTCTTTCTGGTCATGTTCCTGCCAGACCAACAGAGGGTAGTAATGAGCTAGTCACTCCAAAACACATATTACCTCTCTCACACGGTGCCTAGGGGACAGTGGGATTGGGCAATAGTAGCATTCCAAGTATGAAAAGAAGACCTGTGCCCATATTCATGAAGTATAAAGCAACTCCTAGCAGGAGTGCTGATCTAGGATATTCAGGTCCCACCTGTCAATTCATTAGAATCTAAAAGGGAGAACTGATCCTAGATCATCTGATTTTATGAATGCGTGCATGTGCATGCACAGGCCATACACAACACATACCCACACACAGTGTGTCAGATAGCTGTGGTGTAATCAGAGGTGGTGTTGATATCTGTAGGTACCAGGGAGGGTCTGAGGCAACGGGTTGAAAGAGAGACTGCTCTCTTTCAACCCGTTGAGGTAGAGGAGAGGTAGAGGAGAGGTAGAGGGAGACGGAGAGGTGGAGGGAGACGGAGAGGTAGAGGTGAGGTAGAGGTAGAGGTGAGGTAGAGGGAGACGGAGAGGTAGAGGGAGACGGAGAGGTAGAGGGAGACAGAGAGATAGAGGTGAGGTAGAGGTAGAGGTGAAGTAGAGGTAGAGGTGAGATAGAGGGAGAGGAGAGGTAGAGGTGAGGTAGAGGGAGACGGAGAGGTAGAGGTGAGGTAGAGGGAGACGGAGAGGTAGAGGAGAGGTAGAGGTGAGGTAGAGGTAGAGGGAGACAGAGAGGTAGAGGAGAGGTAGAGGAAGAGGAGAGGTAGAGGGAGAGGGAGAGGTAGAGGTGAGGTAGAGGGAGACGGAGAGGGAGAGGAGAGGAGAGGTAGAGGAGAGGTAGAGGGAGACAGAGAGGTAGAGGTGAGGTAGAGGGAGAGGAGAGGTAGAGGTGAGGTAGAGGGAGACGGAGAGGGAGAGGAGAGGTAGAGGGAGACGGAGAGGTAGAGGTGAGGTAGAGGGAGAGGAGAGGTAGAGGGAGACAGAGAGGTAGAGGAGAGGTAGAGGAAGAGGAGAGGTAGAGGGAGAGGGAGAGGTAGAGGTGAGGTAGAGGGAGACGGAAAGGGAGAGGAGAGGAGAGGTAGAGGAGAGGTAGAGGTAGAGGGAGACAGAGAGGTAGAGGAGAGGAGAGGTAGAGGAGAGGTAGAGGTGAGGTAGAGGGAGAGGAGAGGTAGAGGTGAGGTAGAGGGAGAGGTAGAGGGGTGATGTGGCAGTACTAACATCATACTAGACATGTTCATAGTGAGAGGAAACCTCCATACCTGGAGTGAGAGGGGCTCATCCCTCACATACCTCACCAGCCTCACCTACCAAAGTAACCAAACAACCAACCAACCAAGACATTTAGCATGTTTTCAGACTTAACTCTACTAGCAAGGACACTGACAGAGGTAGACTACATCCCTTTCAGTAACACCAAGGACACTGACAGAGGTAGACTACAGCCCTTTTAGTAACACCAAGGTCACTGACAGAGGTAGACTACAGCCCTTTTAGTAACACCAAGGTCACTGACAGAGGTAGACTACAGCCCTTTCAGTAACACCAAGAAACACTGACAGAGGTAGACTACAGCCCTTTCAGTAACACCAAGGACACTGACAGAGGTAGACTACAGCCCTTTTAGTAACACCAAGGTCACTGACAGAGGTAGACTACAGCCCTTTTAGTAACACCAAGGTCACTGACAGAGGTAGACTACAACCCTTTTAGTAACACCAAGGTCACTGACAGAGGTAGACTATAGCACTTTCAGTAACACCAAGGACACTGACAGAGGTAGACTACAGCCCTTTTAGTAACACCAAGGTCACTGACAGAGGTAGACTACAGCCCTTTTAGTAACACCAAGGTCACTGACAGAGGTAGACTACAGCCCTTTTAGTAACACCAAGGTCACTGACAGAGGTAGACTACAGCCCTTTCAGTAACACCAAGGACACTGACAGAGGTAGACTACAGCCCGTTTAGTAACACCAAGGTCACTGACAGAGGTAGACTACAGCCCTTTCAGTAACACCAAGGAACACTGACAGAGGTAGACTACAGCCCTTTCAGTAACACCAAGGAACACTGACAGAGGTAGACTACAGCCCTTTTAGTAACACCAAGGTCACTGACAGAGGTAGACTACAGCCCTTTTAGTAGCACTTTACTTAAAGCCTGAATATTTAATGCATTATGAAGGTGTTATAGTGCACCATAAGACTGTCATAAGCATGTACCCCAACCCTCACTGTCTACCTCACTGTATCCATCGCTGTCTCCGTCACTGCCACCCTCACTATATCCCTCACTGACTACCTCACTGTCTCCGTCACAGTCTCCGTCACTGTCTCCATCCCTTGCTATGGCCGTCTCTGTCTCTGTCTCTCTGTCTCTCTGTCTCTCTGTCTATGTATCTGTCTCTGTATCTGTCTCTGTCTCTGTCTCTGTCTCTGTCTCTGTCTCTGTCTCTGTGTCTCTCTCTCTCTCTCTGTCTCTGTCTGTCTGTCTCTGTCTCTGTCTCTGTCTTTCTCCATGCTCCTCTCACTGTCACTCTCCCTATCTCTGTGTCTGTCTCCGTCTCTGTCCATCTCTGTCCCTCTCACTGTCACTTTTCACACAGTCCCCAGATGATTATACAGTGGGGAAAAAAAGTATTTAGTCAGCCACCAATTGTGCAAGTTCTCCCACTTAAAAAGATGAGAGAGGCCTGTAATTTTCATCATAGGTACACGTCAACTATGACAGACAAAATGAGGAAAGAAAATCCAGAAAATCACATTGTAGGATTTTTAATGAATTTATTTGCAAATTATGGTGGAAAATAAGTATTTGGTCAATAACAAAAGTTTCTCAATACTTTGTTATATACCCTTTGTTGGCAATGACACGGGTCAAACGTTTTCTGTAAGTCTTCACAAGGTTTTCACACACTGTTGCTGGTATTTTGGCCCATTCCTCCATGCAGATCTCCTCTAGAGCAGTGATGTTTTGGGGCTGTCGCTGGGCAACACGGACTTTCAACTCCCTCCAAAGATTTTCTATGGGGTTGAGATCTGGAGACTGGCTAGGCCACTCCAGGACCTTGAAATGCTTCTTGCGAAGCCACTCCTTCGTTGCCCGGGCGGTGTGTTTGGGATCATTGTCATGCTGAAAGACCCAGCCACGTTTCATCTTCAATGCCCTTGCTGATGGAAGGAGGTTTTCACTCAAAATCACACGATACATGGCCCCATTCATTCTTTCCTTTACACGGATCAGTCGTCCTGGTCCCTTTGCAGAAAAACAGCCCCAAAGCATGATGTTTCCACCCCCATGCTTCACAGTAGGTATGGTGTTCTTTGGATACAACTCAGCATTCTTTGTCCTCCAAACACGACAAGTTCTATTTTGGTTTCATCTGACCATATGACATATGACATTCTCCCAATCCTCTTCTGGATCATCCAAATGCACTCTAGTAAACTTCAGACGGGCCTGGACATGTACTGGCTTAAGCAGGGGGGACACGTCTGGCACTGCAGGATTTGTGTCCCTGGCGGCGTAGTGTGTTACTGATGGTAGGCTTTGTTACTTTGGTCCCAGCTCTCTGCAGGTCATTCACTAGGTCCCCCCGTGTGGTTCTGGGATTTTTGCTCACCGTTCTTGTGATCATTTTGACCCCACGGGGTGAGATTTTGCGTGGAGCCCCAGATCGAGGGAGATTATCAGTGGTCTTGTATGTCTTCCATTTCCTAATAATTGCTCCCACAGTTGATTTCTTCAAACCAAGCTGCTTACCTATTACAGATTCAGTCTTCCCAGCCTGGTGCAGGTCTACGATTTTGTTTCTGGTGTCCTTTGACAGCTCTTTTGGTCTTGGCCATAGTGGAGTTTGGAGTGTGACTGTTTGAGGTTGTGGACAGGTGTCTTTTATACTGATAACAAGTTCAAACAGGTGCCATTAATACAGGTAACGAGTGGAGGACAGAGGAGCCTCTTAAAGAAGAAGTTACAGGTCTGTGAGAGCCAGAAATCTTGCTTGTTTGTAGGTGACCAAATACTTATTTTCCACCATAATTTGCAAATAAATTAATAAAAAATCCTACAATGTGATTTTCTCAATGTTTTTTTCCTCAATTTGTCTGTCATAGTTGACGTGTACCTATGATGAAAATTACAGGCCTCTCTCATCTTTTTAAGTGGGAGAACTTGCACAATTGGTGGCTGACTAAATACTTTTTTTCCCCACTGTATCTCTAACAATCCAATGAAAATGGATGGTAAATAACAAGTGATCAAAATCTAAGAAATTGAAATCTCTGCCAATCTATCGCTATCTATGTCAATCTGTCTCTCTCTCTCAATTTCAATTCAATTTCAATTTAAGGGCTTTATTGGCATGGGAAACGTGTGTTAACATTGCCAAAGCAAGTGAAGTAGATAGTAAACAAAAGTGAAATAAACAATAAATATTAACAGTAAACATTACACTTAGAAGTTTCAAAAGAATAAAGACATTTCAAATGTCATATTATGTATATATACAGTGTTGTAACAATGTGCAAATAGTTAAAGTACAAATGGGAAAATAAATAAACATAAATATGGGTTGTATTTACAATGGTGTTTGTTCTTCACTGGTTGCCCTTTTCTTGTGGCAACAGGTCACAAATCTTGCAGCTGTGATGGCACACTGTGGTTTTTCACCCAGTAGATAAGGGAGTTTATCAAAATTGGGTTTGTTTTCAAATTCTTTGTGGATCGCTGTAATCTGAGGGAAATATGTGTCTCTAATATGGTCATACATTTGGCAGGAGGTTAGGAAGTGCAGCTCAGTTTCCACCTCATTTTGTGGGCAGTGTGCACATAGCCTGTCTTCTCTTGAGAGCCAGGTCTGCCTACGGCGGCCTTTCTCAATAGCAAGGCTATGGTCACTGAGTCTGTACATAGTCAAAGCTTTCCTTAAGTTTGGGTCAGTCACAGTGGTCAGGTATTCTGCCACTGTGTACTCTCTGTTTAGGGCCAAATAGCATTCTAGTTTGCTCTGTTTTTTTGTTTGTTCTTTCCAATGTGTCAAGTAATTCTCTTTTTGTTTTCTCATGATTTGGTTGGGTATAATTGTGTTGTTGTTGTTGTTGTTGTTGTCCTGGGGCTGTGTGGGGTCTGTTTGTGTTTGTGAACAGAGCCCCAGGACCAGCTTACTTAGGGGACTCTTCTCAAAGTTCATCTCTCTGTAGGTGATGGCTTTGTTATGGAAGGTTTGGGAATCGCTTCCTTTTAAGTGGTTATAGAATTTAACGGCTCTTTTCTGGATTTTGATAATTAGCGGGTATTGGCCTAATTCTGCTCTGCATGCATTATTTGGTGTTTTACGTTGTACACGGAGGATGTTTTTGCAGAATTCTGCATGCAGAGTCTCAATTTGGTGTTTGTCCCATTTTGTGAATTCTTGGTTGGTGAGCAGACCCCAGACCTCAGAACCATAAAGGGCAATGGGTTCTATAACTGATTCAAGTATTTTTAGCCAGATCCTAATTGGTATGTCAAATTTTATGTTCCTTTTGATGGCATAGAAGGCCCTTCTTGCCTTGTCTCTCAGATCGTTCACAGCTTTGTGGAAGTTACCTGTGGCGCTGATGTTTAGGCCGAGGTATGTATAGTTTTTTGTGTGCTCTAGGGCAACGGTGTCTAGATGGAATTTGTATTTGTGGTCCTGGCAACTGGACCTTTTTTGGAACACCATTATTTTTGTCTTACTGAGATTTACTGTCAGGGCCCAGGTCTGACAGAATCTGTGCAGAAGATCTAGGTGCTGCTGTAGGCCCTCCTTGGTTGGTGACAGAAGCACCAGATCGTCAGCAAACAGAAGACATTTGACTTCAGATTCTAGTAGGGTGAGGCCGGGTGCTGCAGACTGTTCTAGTGCCCTCGCCAATTCGTTGATATATATGTTGAAGAGGGTGGGGCTTAAACTGCATCCCTGTCTCACCCCACGGCCCTGTGGAAAGAAATGTGTGTGTTTTTTGCCCATTTTAACCGCACACTTGTTGTTTGTGTACATGGATTTTATAATGTCGTATGTTTTTCCCCCATCCCCACTTTCCATCAATTTGTATAGCAGACCCTCATGCCAAATTGAGTCAAAAGCTTTTTTGAAATCAACAAAGCATGAGAAGACTTTGCCTTTGTTTTGGTTTGTTTGTTTGTCAATTAGGGTGTGCAGGGTGAATACGTGGTCTGTCGTACGGTAATTTGGTAAAAGCCAATTTGACATTTGCTCAGTACATTGTTTTCACTGAGGAAATGAACTAGTCTGCTGTTAATGATAATGCAGATGATTTCCCCAAGGTTGCTGTTGGCGCATATCCCACGGTAGTTATTGGGGTCAAATTTGTCTCCACTTTTTGTGGATTGGGGTGATCAGTCCTTGGTTCCAGATGTTGGGGAAGATGCCAGAGCTAAGGATGATGTTAAAAGTTTAAGTATAGCTAATTGAAATTTGTGGTCTGTATATTTTATCATTTCATTGAGGATACCATCAACACCACAGGACTTTTTGGGTTGGAGGGTTTGTATTTTATCCTGTAGTTCATTCAATGTAATTGGAGAATCCAGTGGGTTCTGGTAGTCTTTAATAGTTGATTCTAAGATTTGCATTTGATCATGTATATTTTTTTGCTGTTTGTTCTCTGTTATAGGGCCAAAAAGATTGGAGAAGTGGTTTACCCATACATCTCCGTTTTGGATAGATAGCTCTTCGTGTTGTTGTTTGTTTAGTGTTTTCCAATTTTCCCAGAAGTGGTTAGAGTCTATGGATTCTTCAATTACATTGAGCTGATTTCTGACATGCTGTTCCTTCTTTTTCCGTAGTGTATTTCTGTATTGTTTTAGTGATTCACCATAGTGAAGGCGTAGGCTCAGGTTTTCTGGGTCTCTATGTTTTTGGTTGGATAGGTTTCTCAATTTCTTTCTTAGGTTTTTGCATTCTTCATCAAACCATTTATCACTGTTATTACTTTTCTTTGGTTTTCTGTTAGAGATTTTTAGATTTGATAGGGAAGCTGAGAGGTCAAATATACTGTTTAGGTTTTCTACTGCCAAGTTTACACCTTCACTATTACAGTGGAACGTTTTGTCCAGGAAGTTGTCTAGAATGGATTGAATTTGTTGTTTCCTAATTGTTTTTTGGTAGGTTTTAACACTACTTTCCTTCCATCTATAGCATTTCTTAATATTATTCAGTTCTTTTGGCTTTGATGCCTCATGATTGAGTATTGCTCTGTTCAAGTAGACTGTGATTTTGCTGTGGTCTGATAGGGGTGTCAGTGGGCTGACTGTGAACGCTCTGAGAGACTCTGGGTTGAGGTCAGTGATAAAGTAGTCTACAGTACTACTGCCAAGAGATGAGCTATAGGTGTACCTACCATAGGAGTCCCCTCGAAGCCTACCATTGACTATGTACATACCCAGTGTGCGACAGAGCTGCAGGAGTCGTGACCCATTTTTGTTGGTTATGTTGTCGTAGTTGTGCCTAGGGGGCATATGGGGGGAGGGAATGCTGTCACCTCCAGGTAGGTGTTTGTCCCCCTGTGTGCTGAGGGTGTCAGGTTCTTGTCCAGTTCTGGCATTTAGGTCGCCACAGACTAGTACATGTCCCTGGGTCTGAAATTATTGATTTCCCCCTCCAGGATGGAGAAACTGTCTTCATTAAAGTATGGGGATTCTAGTGGGGGGATATAGGTAGCACACAGGAGGACATTTTTCTCAGTTGAGATAATTTCCTTTTGAATTTCTAACCAAATGTAAAATGTTCCTGTTTTGATTAATTTAATAGAGTGAGTTAGGTCTGCTCTATACCAAATTAGCATACCCCCTGAGTCCCTTCCCTGTTTCACACTTGGTAGTTTGGTGGATGGGACTACCAGCTCTCTGTAACCTAGAGGGCAACCAGTGGGTCCGTCTCCTCTATACCATGTTTCTTGTAGGATGACAATGTCTGTATTTCCGATTTCTTTGGTGAAGTCCAGATTCCTGCTCTTTAGGCCAAAGGCAGATGACCTCAGGCCTTGGATATTCCAGGATGAAATAGTGAAGGCTTTGTGTTCCATAAAGTGTCTAATGTTGTTGGTTGTGTGGTTTGGCCTCAGGCCAGTAATTGTGAGCAGAGCCTGCTGAGCATCTGGTACATGCCATTGGCTTGGGCTAGTGTAAGAGTGGGTGTTGGGCCTGTTTGCCTGCTCACGGCCTGGGCGTATGTGTGACTTTCATGTTGAGGCCCTCTTTGTGGGAGTGGGGGGCTTGGGGTGGGTAGGAGGGGCATAGGTCTGATCTGAGGGGCCTAAATGGGGTGTGGGCATGGTTGACTTGGGGGAGTTAATTGGTTGGGGTGGGGGGTGTAGATGTGGTTGATGGTGCTGTGGTCTGGATGTAGGTCCTCTCTGCGGGGGTCCTCTATGTGTAGGTCCTGGGGGGTCCCGCAGGTCTGGGAGAGTGTCTCGCTGGTCTGGGCGGGGTGTCTGTTGATCTGTTGCTCCTGTGTGAGGTGTTGGGTCTGCGGTTGAGGGCGATATCCTTTAGGGTCCGGGCGAAGGTGGGCACTGCTGCCTTGTATAGGTGGACCTGGTCGTAAAGGCTGTTCACGTCCAGGGTGGAGTGGTGGGCCAGGAAGACATTTGGTTTTGATGCACAGTCACGGGAAATACTTGCGTTTACCCGCTGTATGGTAGCAGGGTGGAAGTCTTTTCGTGGTAACAGGGTTGAGATAACCACTTGTGCGTTGGGGAAAGTAGAAGAAGCTTTTTCTATCACGCCCTTGAGTGATGTGGCCACCCTTTCCTGCTGTGTTCTCAGGTCGTTTGTGCCTGTGTGTATTATTATGTGGCTGGGTGATCCTAGTCGGTCCTTAGACAGAAGGTCTAGAGGCGCTGGGTATTTGGACACCAGAGTTTAGACACTGTGTGTTTTGGAAAAAGTTTATTTTCTTGTATGTATTTCCCGTTTGAGTCCATAAGGAGTACAATCTGTGGCTTGTGTATGTCCTCAGTGGGTGTGGGGGGGTCGTCATGAGGGCTATCAGGGTGTCTGACTGGGGGGGGGTGCTCAGAGGGGTTGGGGTCCCCAGGGCTTGGGGTTCTTCATTTGTTTGTCTGGGTGTGATGTCGAGGCTATGGTCAGGGTCTAGGGTGTACTGTTCTGCTGCGGTGTCGAGACTTTGGCCAGGATCTGAGGTGGGCTGTTCTCTAATGGGTTGTTCAATGTCACCCGTCATCGTTCTCACCTTCTCCTCCAGCACTCTGATCCTCTCCTCTAGTGCTCTGTTCTTCTCCTGCTCCTGCTCTTTCTCCTGTTGATGTTGTCTCACCACAGTCCAGAGTGCAGACATGTCTCTCTCCACCTGCAGCTCTCAGGTCTAGTTAAGGGGGTGTTGTTGTGCTGGACTGTTGTCTGGGTCTGTGCTGACTGGAGTGTGTTCACCTGCTGTTCCAGCTCCACCTGCCTTACCTCCAGCTGGGTGAATTTATCCTTCATTTCAATGAGGGAGTAGTACTCTGTGCTGGGAAGTTGAGTTTCTGCTTGGGGTTGCTCTGTGGGGTTATTTAATGAAGAGGTCTGGTCTGACCCGCTCGGGGTAGGGGTATCTTTCTCAAGGGACAGCTTCTCCTGCTGAGCTATTTCTTTGATTAGGTGAAAGTCCAGCTGGAACTGTTTGGTGTTGCCTTGAACCAAAACGGTTCCAGATTTATAGAGATTAATATTAGACGACTCAGAGTCCTCGTTGTCCAGTATCCTGAGTTTCCACCCGTCGCTAACACCCCCCCTCTTAACAGAGGGGTAGTGTGCTAGTATAGCACTGTGCCATGCCAGGGGATGGTCTGTGTGGAAGATAAGGTTGCTTATGTTCCCATTTTTATACAAATCAGCAAAAAGTGTCTCGTGCTTCCCCAAAATAAGTTTCAATTTGTACTCTTTTTCGTGTCTTGTCGTTTTTTACATTCAGAGGGTACTGTATTTTAATGACCTCTGAACAGTGGGGGGGTGCTTCTAAGGCCTCTTCTAAGGCCTCTAGTTGGGGTAGACTGTACGACTCTCCTGCCATTGTTGGGCTCAAGGGCTTTGACACCTCTCACTTCACACGTCAGTGCTAATTGAAATTGTATCTCTTTGTAGCAAGCTTAAGCTTGGTAGCCTTAGAATTCAGTCCTTATAATATAAAATATATCATTGTAATGAATTTTTCTTCTTGGTTTTTGAAAGTGAAAAATAGCTTCATACTAAACATTACTCACTCAGTTCCAGGTTGGATGGTGTTTTCAGGTTTCTGTTTGTTTTCCAGAGCATTTGCTGTATAGTTTGAGAATAGTAATCCTTGGTAGTAGAAAGCTTTCCAGGTAATTCCGTCCAAAATCAGGTTGTAGGTTTGGAGTTTTGGTTTGGAATAAAGGTTATGTTGTGGAGGGTAGCATCCTGTATATGTCCCTGCCAAAAAATCCTACTTTATCTAACTCTAAATCTATATTTTTTGTTAAAAATGCAGGAGCAATGTCTTTGAGCTCTCTCTCTCTGTCCTCTCTCTCTCTCTCTTTCTCTTTCTATCAGTCGATCTGACAGTCCTAGAGGAACCCTAATGACTTCATCTCTCTGTCACGCACAACCACCTGTAATACAACAACTCTCTCTATCTCTCTCTCTCTCTCTCGCTATAAATCTGTCTCCCTACCAATCCATTCCTCTTTCTCACATTCTCAGACACATACACACTCACATACACACACCCACCCACCCGTCCTGACATTCCTTAGACATTGTATGGACCTCATCCCTTTGTCACGCCTCCGCTGTGCCAACAAGCTCTGTCTTGCTCTCTCTCTCTCTCTCTCTCTCTCTCTCTCTCTCTCTCTCTCTCTCTCTCTCTCTCTCTCGCTCTCTCTCTCTCTCTCTCTCTCTCGCTCTCTCTCCCCTCTCTCCCTCTCTCTCTCTCTCCCCCTCTCTCTCTCTCTCCCTCTCTCTCTCTCTCTCTCTCTCTCCCTCTCTCTCTCTCTCCCTCTCTCTCTCTCTCTCTCTCTCTCTCTCTCCCCTCTCTCCCTCTCTCTCTCCCTCTCTCTCTCTCTCTCTCTCTCTCTCTCCCCCTCTCTCTCTCCAATAAGTCTACGACCTCCACAGAGGACAATATAGGAATAAGGTGGAATCATATTACACAGTCTCCAATGTCCGCCGCATATGGCAGGGGCTACAGTCCATTACGGATTACAGAGGAAGACCCAGCCGTGATCTGCCCAACGATGCCTCTCTATCAGACCAACTCAATGCATTTTATTCACGCTTCGACAATAACAGCACCGTGCCGGGTGTGAGGGCCGCCACCGACCCAGAGGACTGGGTGATCTCGCTCTCCGAGGCCGACGTGAGTAAGGTCTTTAATCAGGTCAACACCCACAAGGCCGCGGGGCCCGACGGTATTCCAGTGCGCTTTTCTAAGAGCGTGCGCAGAACAGCTGGCAGGCATTTTCACGGTCATTTTCAACCTCTCCTTGTCCCAGTCTGTAAACCCCCACATGCTTTAAGATGACCGCCATCATTTCTGTCCGCCCTGTAGCGCTCACATCTGTAATCATTCAGTTCTTTGGGAGACTGGTTATGGCATGCATCAACTCCATCATCCCAAAGACCTTAGACCCACTCCAATTTGCATACTGCCCCCAACAGATCCATAGACGATGCAATCTCAATTGCCCTCACCCGCCTAGATAAGAGGAATACCTATGTGAGAATTCTGTTCATTGAATACAGCTCAGCGTTCAACGCCATTGTCCTCCCCAAGCACGTCACCAAGCTTAGGACCCTGGGACTGAACACTTCCCTCTGCAGCTGGATCCTGGACTTCCTGACAGGCCGCCCCCAGGTGGTGAGGGTAGGCAGCATCACCTCCGCCACGCTGACCCTCAACACGGGGGCCCCACAGAGGTGTGTGCTTAGTCCCCTCCTGTACTCCATGTTCACCAACGACTGTGTGGCCACGCACGACTCCAACACCATCATCACGTTTGCGGTGGTAAGCCTGATCACTGGCGACGAAGAGACTCCTCCTACAGGGAGGAGGTCAGTGACCTTGCAGTGTGGTGCCGGAGCAACAACCTCTCCCTCAACGTCATTAAGACCAAGGAGCTGATCGAAGACTACAGGAAAGGGGGGCGAGCACGCCCCCATTCCACTTCGGCAGGGCTGCAGTGGAACGGGTCGAGAGCTTCCTCGGTATCCAAATCACTAAAGATTTAAAATGGTCCAAACACACACGCACAGTCGTGAAGAAGACGCGACAGCGCCTCTTCTCCCTCAGGAGGTTAAAAAAGGTTTGGGAACTCAAATCCTCAAAAAAGTTATACAGCTGTACCACTGAGAGCATCTTGACTGGCTGCATCACTGCTATCGCATGGCGCTACAGAGGGTGGTGGGGACAGCCCAGTACATCACAGGGGCCGAGCTCCCTGCCATCCAGGACCTCTTTATCAGGCGGTGTGGACGGAAGGGCCGGAAAATCGTTAAAGACACCAACCACCCAAGCCATAGACTATTCTCTCTGCTTCCGCACGGCAGGCGGTACCCGGTGCATCAAATCTGGCACCAACAGGCTCCTGAACAGCTTCTATCCCTAAGCCATAAGACTGATAAAACGCCGAACAGACCTTCTGAGTTCACCTTGTATCTTTATTGACTTTTTAGTTTTAGTTTTGCACTGTCTCTATGCACACTCACAGGGCCCTACACACTAACACACTCACAGGGCCCCACACACTAACACACTCACAGGGCCCTACACACTAACACACTCACAGAGCCCTACACACTAACACACTCACAGGGCCCTACACACTAACACACTCACAAGGCCCTACACACTAACACACTCACAAGGCCCTACACACTAACACACTCACAGGGCCCTACACACTAACACACTCACAAGGCCCTACACACTAACACACTCACAGGGCCCTACACACTAACACACTCACAGGGCCCTACACACTAACACACTCACAGGGCCCTACACACTAACACACTCACAAGGCCCTACACACTAACACACTCACTCCATCATCTTCTCACTCACACATGATATGCACAGACATTTATACTGACTCTTCACACACACGCCCACACACTCACATACAAGCTGCTGCTACTCTGTTTATCTTATATCCTGTTGCCTAGTCACCTGACCCCTACACATATCTACCTCTATCACTCCAGTATCCCTGCACATTGTTAATATGGTACTGGAACTGACCCTGTATATAGTCACCTTACCCCTATACATATCTACCTCCATCACTCCAGTATCCCTGCACATTGTTAATATGGTACTGGAACTGACCCTGTATATAGTCACCTGACCCCTATACATATCTACCTCCATCACTCCAGTATCCCTGCACATTGTTAATATGGTACTGGAACTGACCCTGTATATAGTCACCTTACCCCTATACATATCTACCTCCATCACTCCAGTATCCCTGCACATTGTTAATATGGTACTGGAACTGACCCTGTATATAGTCACCTTACCCCTGTACATATCTACCTCCATCACTCCAGTATCCCTGCACATTGTTAATATGGTACTGGAACTGACACTGTTTATATGTCACGACTTCCGCCGAGGCTGCCTCCCCTCCTTGTTCGGGCAGGTTTCGGCGTTCGGCGTCACCGGCTTACTAGCTACTGCCGATCCATTTATCATCACTCCATTTGTCTTGTCTTCAATCACACACACCTGGTCCTTATTCCCTCATTAGTCATGGTATAAGTGTTCCCTCTGCTTCCTTGTCTGTGTGGGTGATTGTTTATTGTGGAGGTTAGTGAAGCTCGGTGGAGCTCGTGTATTTCGTATCGACGAGAGTATTTTCCTGTGTGCCTTGTATTTTCCAGTGCGCCTGTTTTGTGCCCTGGAGTGTGTTTGACGCATTTCTGCGTAAACCGGTATTTTGCGGATTAAAGCCTGTTATTCTGTGATTTACCCTCCTGCGCCTGACTCCTTCAACACCACCTCATCACAGAATCACCCACCCGAATATGGAGTCAGCGGGAGAGGAGCGCATGCCTGGAGTCATGGCACGGGTCCAGGAGCATTCAACTATGCTAGCCAGCTTGGGTGAAGCGATGGGTCGGGTTCTTCAGGTCGTCCAACGCCTGGAGAGGAGAGAGCCCGATCCGTCGAGACCAGCTGGTCAACCGGATCCCGCCACCTACAACCCAGCATCCGGAGGGATCCAGATATCCCGACCACGGGAGTTCGACGGGACAGCTGGTGCCAAGGATTCCTGCTCCAACTGGAGCTCTACTTCTCCAGCATCCGGCCGGTCCCATCGAGGACTTTCTTCCATTCAGCCACAAGAGCATTAGTGAGGTCGGGCACTGATGTTGGGCGATTAGGCCTGGCTCGCAGTCTGTGTTCCAATTCATCCCAAAGGTGTTCGATGGGTTTGAGGTCAGGGCTCTGTGCAGGCCAGCCAAGTTCTTCCACACCGATCTCGACAAACCATTTCTGTATGGACCTCGCTTTGTGCACGAGGGCATTGTCATGCTGAAACAGGAAAGGGCCTTCCCCAAACTGTTGCCACAAAGTTGTAAGCACAGAATCGTCTAGAATGTCATTGTATGCTATAGCGTTAAGATTTCCCTTCACTGGAACTAAGGAGCCCGAACCATGAAAAACAGCCCCAGACCATTATTCCTCCTCCACCAAACTTTACAGTTGGCATTATGCATTCGGGCAGGAAGCGTTCTCCTGGCATCCGCCAAACCCAGATTCATCCGTCGGACTGCCAGATGGTGAAGCGTGATTCATCACTCCAGAGAACGTGTTTCACCTGCTCCAGAGTCCAATGGCGACAAGCTTTACACCACTCCAGCCGACGCTTGGCATTGCACATGGTGATCTTAGGCTTGTGTGCGGCTGCTCGGCCATGGAAACCCATTTCATGAAGCTCCCGACTAACAGTTCTTGTGCTGACGTTGCTTCCAGAGGCAGTTTGGAACTCTGTAGTGAGTGTTGCAACCGAGGACAGATGATTTTTACGCGATTCAGCACTCGGCGGCGGTCCCGTTCTGTGAGCTTGTGTGGCCTACCACTTAGAGGCTGAGCCGTTGTTGCTCCTGGATGTTTCCACTTCACAATAACAGCACTTACAGTTGACCAGGGCAGATCTAGCATTTGATGAACTGACTTGTTGGAAAGGTGGCATCCTATAACGGCGCCACGTTGAAAGTCACTGAGCTCTTCAGTAAGGCCATTCTACTGCCAATGTTTGTCTATGGAGATTGCATGGCTGTGTGCTCAATTTCATACACATGTCAGCAACGGGTGTGAATGAAATAGCAGAATCCACTCATTTGAACGGGGTGTCCACATACTTTTGTATACATAGTGTATTTTATTTTAATTTATTTTATAGTGTATCTAGCTCTACCACTGCAGTATAAACTGGCCCTGTATATAGTATGCTCTCATCTACCTTATGTTATTTTTAGTATTACATTGTTATTGATTACTGAATTGTTGGGTTTAGAGCTTGCAAGAAATACTTGTGCACGTGACATTAAAAGTTGAAAGTTGAAACACTCACACAAACACACACACACACCACACACCACCACTCACACACACCCCAACACAGTCCCACACCACATTAGAGTTCCTCATCATCATCATCATCATCAGCCCTTATCGAACCTTCCTCCTCTCCCCACCTCACCCTTCCTCTAGTCACATGGTCTGTCAATAGTAGGAGAAATGGCCTGTGTAACAGCCAATAACAGGAGAGATCTAGGAACACTGCCCAACTGCCCAACTGCCTGAACCTGAGCCAAAAACTACTACTACTTTACCAGCTAATGGGGGAGGGGGGACAGCGTGTGTGTGTGTGTGTGTGTGTGTGTGTTTGTGTGTGTGTGTGTGTGTGTGTGTGTGTGTGTGTGTGTGTGTGTGTGTGTGTGTGTGTGTGTGTGTGTGTGTGTGTGTGTGTGTGTGTGTGTGTGTGTGTGTGTGTGTGTGTGTGTGTGTGTGTGTGTGTGTGTGTGTGTGTGTGTGTGTGTGTGTGTGTGTGTGTGTGTGTGTGTGTGTGTGTGTGTGTGTGTGTGTGTCAGGGCCGGCGTGTTATGGGCGGGCCTGAGGGAGCCTTGCCCGTCCAAATAAAATATACAAATATTGATCATTTATTTATTACAGAAAGACGCATCAATCTCAATAAAAGCATCCGAGCGAGCGAAACAGCGCCCCCTCTGTCTCGGCATGTGTAGACCATGTATCTGAACGCTGTCTGGACCAAAATGTCATACAGCATTCAGATACATGGGCTACACACAGAGGGGCGCTGTTTCGCTCGCTAGGATGCTTGCTCCAGTGATGTAGTTTCAGCCGAGAGGAAGAGGTGAAGCGAGAGGGCTCACTCTCATTTCTATGGGAATAATATGCAGACCTAAGCTTGTCGCCTGCCTTCCCGCCTTGGGGACAAAGACTACCGTTGTTAGGGGGCGGAGACATAAGCATCTCATCATTATACATAAGATCTCTGGTTTCAGCCTCTTGCGAAATTGCAAAGGAAAGTTGGAGGGTGCACAGTTCGGATGCTGGATTGCCCTAAAGTAAATAGATGTTTGGCCCAAAATTATATAAATACTCCTGTCGAAATAAAATCCTTCTAAATACTTCACTAGGGAGCATGACTTAGCCACAGAGCAGATCATTAGCTTCTGGGTAGCGCGCGGGGCAGTAGGTGTAGCTGATTGAGTTGCGGCTGTCAGTGAAAAGCGTCTAAAATAAAGTATTTTTAAAGATAATGTGTCTTGAGTATAAATAAAAATGTAGCATCAAGAAGATGGGGGGAGGGGGGTGATATGGTGATATGGTGCGTCTCCAGAATGCATGCATATGTAGGAAAGTGCTTGGCAATGTCTTATTTCTGATTGTCTTAACTCACCACGTACGTACACCACTCACTTTGTCTTCGCCTCGCACAAGTCAACAAAGTCTGTTTTTCGAACATCCCATTGATGAATGATACTATAGTTCCTCAGTATTTGAGATATATTTTTCGACACTCCCGGCCGGTGTGAAAGAGCAAAATATCATGATCTGATGAACCCACATATCCAGTGGAAACATCCTAAAAAAACAGCTTTCTGTCCCGAGCTCTTTGGCGCAGGACACTTTAAGGGCCCGGAATAGGCTAGTTGAGACATGGCTGCAAGTTCGTTAGCGACAGCTTTGGGAAGGACCCTGTGATCATTTGATACAACGCTGTACTTCACTAGCAATAGCTCGAATCAAGACAGGTAGAAAGGGAGGCAGACAAGCGGAGAAGGGGGATGAATGTGATTGCAAGAACTGGAATTTTCATCTGGATATTTTGTACTGTTTTTATTTTGTCGGCTTTAGGCCTATGTATTTTACGTGGTCCTCTGTAGCTCAGCTGGTAGAGCACGGCGCTTGTAACGCCAAGGTAGTGGGTTCGATCCCCGGGACCACCCATACACAAAAATGTATGCACGCACGACTGTAAGTCGCTTTGGATAAAAGCGTCTGCTAAATGGCATATTATTATTATTACTTAGGTGAGGATGGTAGTTATAGTCCTACTGCTGTATTGGTCTATAGACTATCTCTGAGTTCTATGGTAGTTATAGTCCTACTGCTGTGTTGGTCTATAGACTATCTCTGAGTTCTATGGTAGTTATAGTCCTACTGCTGTGTTGGTCTATAGACTATCTCTGAGTTCTATGGTAGTTATAGTCCTACTGCTGTGACTGTCTATAGACTATCTCTGAGTTCTATGGTAGTTATAGTCCTACTGCTGTATTGGTCTATAGACTATCTCTGAGTTCTATGGTACTTATAGTCCTACTGCTGTGTTGGTCTATAGACTATCTCTGAGTTCTATGGTAGTTATAGTCCTACTGCTGTGTTGGTCTATAGACTATCTCTGAGTTCTATGGTAGTTATAGTCCTACTGCTGTGTTGGTCTATAGACTATCTCTGAGTTCTATGGTAGTTATAGTCCTACTGCTGTATTGGTCTATAGACTATCTCTGAGTTCTATGGTAGTTATAGTCCTACTGCTGTGTTGGTCTATAGACTATCTCTGAGTTCTATGGTAGTTATAGTCCTACTGCTGTGTTGGTCTATAGAATATCTCTGAGTTCTATGGTAGTTATAGTCCTACTGCTGTGTTGGTCTATAGACTATCTCTGAGTTCTATGGTAGTTATAGTCCTACTGCTGTGTTGACCTATAGACTATCTCTGAGTTCTATGGTAGTTATAGTCCTACTGCTGTGTTGGTCTATAGACTATCTCTGAGTTCTATGGTAGTTATAGTCCTACTGCTGTGTTGGTCTATAGACTATCTCTGAGTTCTATGGTAGTTATAGTCCTACTGCTGTGTTGGTCTATAGACTATCTCTGAGTTCTATGGTAGTTATAGTCCTACTGCTGTATTGGTCTATAGACTATCTCTGAGTTCTATGGTAGTTATAGTCCTACTGCTGTATTGGTCTATAGACTATCTCTGAGTTCTATGGTAGTTATAGTCCTACTGCTGTGTTGACCTATAGACTATCTCTGAGTTCTATGGTAGTTATAGTCCTACTGCTGTATTGGTCTATAGACTATCTCTGAGTTCTATGGTAGTTATAGTCCTACTGCTGTATTGGTCTATAGACTATCTCTGAGTTCTATGGTAGTTATAG
>NW_025533707.1:407500-410000 GCF_020615455.1 Coregonus clupeaformis
GTAATCTCTGAAGTAAAGTAAGAGATGGCAGCTAGCTAGGCTAGCGGTTAGTAATCTCTGAAGTAAAGTAAGAGATGGCAGCTAGCTAGGCTAGCGGTTAGTAATCTCTGAAGTAAATTAAGAGATGGCAGCTAGCTAGGCTAGCGGTTAGTAATCTCTGAAGTAAAGTAAGAGATGGCAGCTAGCTAGGCTAGCGGTTAGTAATCTCTGAAGTAAAGTAAGAGATGGCAGCTAGTTAGGCTAGCGGTTAGTAATCTCTGAAGTAAAGTAAGAGATGGCAGCTAGCTAGGCTAGCGGTTAGTAATCTCTGAAGTAAAGTAAGAGTTGGCAGCTAGCTAGGCTAGCGGTTAGTAATCTCTGAAGTAAAGTAAGAGTTGGCAGCTAGCTAGGCTAGCGGTTGTGTCTCTGAAGTAAAGTAAGAGATGGCAGCTAGCTAGGCTAGCGGTTAGTAATCTCTGAAGTAAAGTAAGAGTTGGCAGCTAGCTAGGCTAGCGGTTAGTAATCTCTGAAGTAAAGTGAGGCGAATAGAGGCATCCTGCTTATGCGGTGTCGATACGACGCCTGAAGTCTTTCATCCGCTGCCGTTAACCGTGTCCAGTGACCTTGTGGCTGTTTTGCTTATTTCACTTCATGATGTAATTCCCTTTTTCATTATCGCGTTACTGATACGAAATAGTATATTATTTTCTACTTGGCATCACAGTTTTCTGTAGTGCTATTTAATGCATAAAATGACTTGCCCTAGTGAAGGTCCAACTTTGCAACTAAGTTTAGCTAGCCTAATGATGGCAGTTTGACTGGTCAGCTCATCGGTACACTTGAAATGGCTGCCTGGTGTTGTCATCAAATCAAATGTTATGTGTCACATGCTTGGTAAACAACAGGTGAAGACTAACAGTGAAATGCTGACTGACGGGCCCTTTCCAACAATAGAGAAATAATAGAAAATCATTAATAAAAGTAATAATAAAAGTAATAGTAAATAAACAGGTGTGCCAAGCTTGTAGCGTCATACCCAAGAATAATCGAGGCTGTAATCATTGCCAAAGGTGTTTCAATAAAGTACTGAGTAAAGGGTCTGAATACTTATGTAAATGTGATATTTCCGTTTTTTATTTGTAATGCATTTACAAAAATGTCTAAAAACCTGTTTTTGCTTTGTCATTATGGGGTATTGTGTGTAGATTGATGAGGGGAAAAAAACATTTGAATCCATTTTAGAATAAGGTAAATGTGGAAAAAGTCAAGGGGGGTCTGAATACTTTCCGAATGCACTGTATAACTAGGAATAAAGTGACAGATTTAGCAGTCCACACTGCATCGTCAGTCTGATGTTCTACCTCCTCCATTATCGGAATAAGCTGGTCCCGTTCTGGACAGCCGAGACATGTCACTGCACCACCAGTCACCATGTATTCTGGGAATAGCCTGTGTTTCCTTGACATCTGCTCGCTCCTGGCACTCTCTAGCTCTTTTTCTATCGGTCAGCCCGCAAATGGAACAACTCAGCCTCAGTATACTTCGCAGACCAGCTGATCTGACACTGTTACGCTAGACAGCGGAAATGGGAGGGGGGATAGAAGTCCGGGTAGCCATTTGATTAGATGTTCAGGAGTCTTTTAGCTTGGGGGTAGAAGCTATTAAGAAGCCTCTTGGACGTAGATTTGGCGCTCCGGTACCGCTTGCCGTGCGGTAGCAGAGAGAACAGTCTATGATTAGGGTGGCTGGAGTCTTTGGCAATTTTTAGGGCCTTCCTCTGACACAGCCTGGTATAGAGGTCCTGGATGGCAGGAAACTTGGCCCAAGTGATATACTGGGCCGTACGCACTACCCTCTGTAGTGCCTTGCGGTCGGAGGCGAGCAGTTGCCATACCAGGCGGTGATGCAACCAGTCAGGATGCTCTCGATGGTGCAGCTGTATAACTTTTTGAGGATCTGAGGACCCATGCCAAATATTTTCAGTCTCCTTAGGAGGGATAGGATTTGTCGTGCCCTCTTCACAACTTTCTTGGTGTGTTTGCACCATGTTAGTTTGTTGGTGATGTGGACACCAAGGAACTTGAAGCTCTCAACCTGCTCCACTACAGCACCGTCGATGTGAATGGGGGCGTGCTCGGTCCTCCTTTTCCTGTAGGCCACAATCATCTCCTTTGTCTTGGTCACGTTGAGGGAGAGGTTGTTATCCTGGCACCACACTGCCAGGTCTCTGACCTCCTCCCTATAGGCTGTCTCATCGTTGTCGGTGATCAGGCCTACCACTGTTTTGTCGTCGGCAAACTTAATGATGGTGTTGGAGTCGTGCTTGGCCATTCAGTCATGGGTGAACAGGGAGTACAGGAGGGGACTGAGCACGCACCCCTGAGGGGCCCACGTGTTGAGGATCAGCGGGGCAGATGTGTTGTTACCTACCCTTACCACCTGGGGCGGCCCGTCAGGAAGTCCAGGATCCAGTTGCAGATGGAGGTGTTTAGTCCCAGGGTCCTTAGCTTAGTGATGAGCT
>NW_025533707.1:415000-498582 GCF_020615455.1 Coregonus clupeaformis
GCTAAACGTACTCATTTAAAAGAGTAATAGAAAACCCTACATGTGATGATCCTGATTCTAGGAGGGTCTGTAAACTTAGCTGTGAGTTCTAGAACACAAACAGAACCAAGCCAACCAACCAATCAGCGCTCTCTCCTCCCTCTCCAGCTGATGAACAGCAAACGACACCACTATAGATTTTTTTTATTTATTTTTTCTCCTGTAGTTTAATTCCTAATCTATTTACCTACCATAAAACTTCAATTAATAGCCCAGGTGTTTATTTGCTTAATGCACAGGCTATTAGAGACAGGCTTCTATTTGAGCCAGGCTTCTATTTCCTTAATGCACACAGCTTTTGCTTTCAGCATTTTAATCAATTACTTCATTTCCTGCACTAATGTGTTATCATTTACACACTCTGTCAAGTTTATTTTGTCTTAGTATGCCTCTAGTATGCCGAAGTTGTGGTTTCCATTAGTTACCACAGCCACAAAGTCAAAATTGGCAATATCATAAAAATGAATGTAATATTTATTTTTTGCTTTTTGGTCTTAATTTAAGGTTAGCGTTAGGCATAAGGTTAGCAGTGTGGTTAAGGTTAGGGATAAGGTTATGGTTAGGTTTTAAAACACAGGAGGCTGCTGAGGGGAGGATGGCCCATAGTAATGGCCGGAACAGAGCTAATGGAATTGTCATTACCACGAGCCAGTCCTCCCCAATTAAGGTGCTACCAACCTCCTGTGGTTAAAATCACCTTTAAGAAGGTATATCGAACAAAAATATAAACGCAACATGTAAAGTGTTGGTCCCATGTTTCGTGAGCTGAAATAAAATATCCCAGAAATTTTCATTATGCACAAAAAGCTTATTTCTCTCAAATGTTGTGCACAAATTTGTTTACATCCCTGTTAGTGAGCATTTCTCATTTGCCAAGATAATCCATCCACCTGACAGGTGTGGCATATCAAGAAGCTGATTAAACAGCATGATTATTACACATGTGCACCTTGTGCTGGGGACAATAAAAGGCCACTATAAAATGTGCAGTTGTGTCATGTTTTGAGGGAGCATGCAATTGGCATGCTGACTGCAGGAATGTCCAGCAGAGCTGTTGCCAGACAACTTAATGTTAATTTCTCTACCATAAGCCGTTTAGAGAATTTGGCAGTACGTTCAACCAGCCTCAAAACCGCAGATCATGCCAGCCCAGGACCTCCACATCTGGCTTCTTCACCTGCGGGATCGTCTGAGACCAGCCACCCGGACAGCTGATAAAACTGAAGAGTATTTCTGTCTGTAATAAAGCCCTTTTGTGTGGGAAAAGCTCATTCTGATTGGCCTGGCTTCCCCGTGGGTGGGCCTATGCCCTCCCAGGCCCACCCATGGCTGTGCCCCTGCCCAGTCATGTGAAATCCTTAGATTAGGGCCTAATGAATTTATTTCAATTGACTGATTTCCTTATATAAACTGTAACTCAGTAAATTCTTTGAAATTGTTGCATGGTGCGTTTATATTTTTGTTCAGTATACATTTGCGAAATAGGCGGAGTTTATAACTTTGTGGCTGTGCTAACTAGTGACGACCCGAAGTTGTTGACTGTTTTTGTGCTTGCCAATGGCTAGCAGTTTCTTACTGGATAAAAAAAAAATATATATGATTGCGATCATTACTGAATTATTTAATGTAACAAATCAAACATTAAACATCATAAACAATTCATGATAATTCATGGTAACCTCGTAAACAATGAATTTAGACCCAGCATTTATTTGAAACAGGGCCCAGCTATTGAGACTGCGGCTAATTGAGACTGCGTTTGATTGAAGTTGTTTACGGTAATCTAAACTCTAAAGGCCGGTTGCCCTGACACAGATTAAGCATAGTCTTGGACTGAAAAGCACTTTTAACAACCTATAGGACGTATGTGAATGGTATTCCTAACCCTGGCCCTGGCCCTATAAGATGTGTTGTGCCAGGAATGTCTGAAAGATGAGGCACAGGAGACTACCTCAGCTGCTGTATGACCCTCAGTCTCTCTCTCTCTCACGTCAGACTCCTGTTTGTGTGTGTGTGTGTGTGTGTGTCTGTGCATGTGTGTGTGTGTGTGTGTCTGTGCATGTGTGTGTGTGTGTGTGTGTGTATATGTGAAAAGAGACCCTGTAAACAGAGCAGATGTCAAAGTTATAATAGGTTTGGATAGTAGTCCTATAGGGATATTATGAAGTGTAATCTAGAGACCCTGTAAACAGAGCAGATGTTAAAGTTATAATAGGTTTGGATAGTAGTCCTATAGGGATATTATGAAGTGTAATCTAGAGACCCATAGACACGCTCTACAGAGACATTGGTCATTACATTGACCATTAGGTAAACCCCTAAAACACATATGCACTCCCACACTACCTCAACCCCATCACATCTACCCCAACCCCATCACATCTACCTCAACCCCATCACATCTACCTCAACCCCATCACATCTACCCCAACCCCAACACATCTACCTCAACCCCATCACATCTACCTCAACCCCATCACATCTACCTCAACCCCATCACATCTACCCCAACCCCAACACATCTACCTCAACCCCAACACATCTACCTCAACCCCATCACATCACATCTACCTCAACCCCATCACATCTACCTCAACCCCATCACATCTACCTCAACCCCATCACATCACATCTACCTCAACCCCATCACATCTACCTCAACCCCATCACATCTACCTCAACCCCATCACATCACATCTACCTCAACCCCAACACATCTACCTCAACCCCAACACATCTACCTCAACCCCAACCCCATCACATCTACCTCAACCCCAACACATCTACCTGAACCCCAACACATCTACCTCAACCCCATCACATCTACCTCAACCCCATCACATCTACCTCAACCCCAACACATCTACCTGAACCCCAACACATCTACCTGAACCCCAACACATCTACCTCAACCCCATCACATCTACCTCAACCCCAACACATCGACCTCAACCACAACACATCTACCTCAACCCCAACACATCTACCTCAACCCCAACACATCTACCTCAACCCCAACACATCTACCTCAACCCCATCACATCTACCTCAACCCCAACACATCTACCTCAACCCCAACACATCTACCTCAACCCCATCACATCTACCTCAACCCCAACACATCTACCTGAACCCCAACACATCTACCTGAACCCCCAACACATCTACCTCAACCCCATCACATCTACCTCAACCCCAACACATCGACCTCAACCACAACACATCTACCTCAACCCCAACACATCTACCTCAACCCCAACACATCTACCTCAACCCCAACACATCTACCTCAACCCCATCACATCTACCTCAACCCCAACACATCTACCTCAACCCCAACACATCTACCTCAACCCCAACACATCTACCTCAACCCCAACACATCTACCTCAACCCCAACACATCTACCTTAACCCCAACACATCTACCTCAACCCCAACACATCTACCTCAACCCCATCACATCTACCTCAACCCCAACACATCTACCTCAACCCCAACACATCTACCTCAACCCCAACACATCTACCTCAACCCCAACACATCTACCTCAACCCCAACGCTCCCTATATTTTGAATGTGTGTTTTGCGCAAAAGGTGTGTGTGCCTGTCCTGCCCTGTCCTGTCCTGTCCTGCCCTGTCCTGCCCTGTCCTGTCCTGCCCTGTCCTGCCCTGTCCTGTCCTGCCCTGTCCTGCCCTGTCCTGTCCTGCCCTGTCCTGCCCTGCCCTGTCCTGCCCTGCCCTGTCCTGCCCTGTCCTGTCCTGCCCTGTCCTGTCCTGCCCTGTCCTGCCCTGTCCTGTCCTGTCCTGTCCTGGGTCTGGGTATCTGGTATGACTGTTACTGGGGGAGAGAGAGCAGAGCTGCTGATTTATAACAGTTAACATGCTGAAATGACTGGTGACTGGAGGTGATGAGTGGAGAGGAGAGGAAAGGAGAGAGAGGAAGGGTGAAGAGAGGAGAGGAAAGGAAAGGAGAGAGGGGAGGGGTGATGAGAGGAGAGGAAAGGAGAGAGAGGAGGGGTGATGAGAGGAGAGGAGAGGAGAGGAGAGGAGGGGTGATGAGAGGAGAGGGAGAGGAGAGGAGAGGAGAGGAGAGGAGAGAGAGGAGGGCTGATGAGAGGAGAGGAAAGGAGAGAGAGGAGGGCTGATGAGAGGAGAGGAAAGTAAAAAAGGAGAAAGAGAAATGACACACACACACACACACACACACACACACACACACACACACACACACACACACACACACACACACACACACACACACACACCATACACACACACCACACACACCCACACACACACACCACACACCATACACACACACCACACACACCCACACACACACCCACACACCACACACCACACACAAAACTACATAAACCCTACCACTCAGGAGAACAACTGGATAAACCCTACCACCCAGGAGAACAACTGGATAAACCCTACCACCCAGGAGAACAACTGGATAAACCCTACCACCCAGGAGAACAACTGGATAAACCCTACCACCCAGGAGAACAACTGGGAGGAGGAGTGGGCCAGAGGAGGAAGGGGAGAGGAGGTTCACAGGTCAAGCCTTCCTGGGATTCTCCCTGAGATGATTCTCAGCGACAGCCAATCAAAACTCAATGTGTGTGTGTGGGTGTGTGTGTGGTGTGTGTGTCTGAATGTGTGTGTGTGTGTATGTGTGTGTTTGTGTATGTGCCTCTGACCAAACACACAGCTAAGTATGGGCGTGTACCGGGAGAGGAATTTGATCCGGTAAAGTTCCTAGGGTCAGGGCTGAAGTTGTGCAAAGCTAGAAAAAAGCCCTTCATCAATGAGAAGCAAAGAAGAGCCAGGCTGAGGTTTGCAAAAGACCATAAGGATTGGACCGTAGAGGACTGGAGTAAGGTCATCTTCTCTGATGAGTCCAATTTTCAGCTTTGCCCAACACCTGGTCGTCTAATGGTTAGACGGAGACCTGGAGAGGCCTACAAGCCACAGTGTCTTGCACCCACTGTGAAATTTGATGGAGGATCGGTGATGATCTGGGGGTGCTTCAGCAAGGCTGGAATCGGGCAGATTTGTCTTTGTGAAGGACGCATGAATCAAGCCACGTACAAGGTTGTCCTGGAAGAAAACTTGCTTCCTTTTGCTCTGACATTGTTCCCCAACTCTGAGGACTGGTTTTTCCAGCAGGACAATGCGCCATGCCACACAGCCAGGTCAATCAAGATGTGGATGGAGGACCACCAGATCAAGACCCTGTCATGGCCAGCCCAATCTCCAGACCTGAACCCCATTGAAAACTTCTGGAATGTGATCAAGAAGAAGATGGATGGTCACAAGCCATCAAACAAAGCCGAGCTGCTTGAATTTTTGCACCAGGAGTGGCATAAAGTCACCCAACATCAATGTGAAAGACTGGTGGAGAGCATGCCAAGACGCATGAAAGCTGTGATTGAAAATCAAGGTATATTGATTTCCTAATTTAAAACATGACTATTGTGTTGTTTAAAAATGAACATTAACTTATTTTCTTTGCATTATTCGAGGTCTGACAACACTGCATATTTTTTGTTATTTTGACCTTGTTGTCATTTTCTGCAAATAAATGCTCTAAATGACAATATCTTTATTTGGAATTTGGGAGAAATGTTGTCAGTAGTTTATAGAATAAAACAAAAATGTTATTTTTACCCAAACACATACCTATAAATAGTAAAACCAGAGAAACTGATAATTTTGCAGTGGTCTCTTAATTTTTTTCCACAGCTGTATATATGTTGATTAGTTTAGTTGTGTTAAGGTTATCTTGTCGAACTATCACTAAGCACGTATAGGGGTGGTGGGTTTGTTGAGGTTGTTTTTCTCGAGGGTACAACCAGCGGGTGGGGCTGGTTGCATTGGCCACTCGCGGAGGTTTGGAGTTTGAAAAACTTAGTCGGCGGCATGGAGTAAAGATTCCTGCTGCGGCCGGGTGTTCAGTGGAAGAATGTAGCTTAGCAGTGGGCGCTATCATTGGGTATGATAGCATAAAATCAGCCTCAAGGATGAATAGCGCTGTAGTGATATTCTTAGATTCCATTGAAAAGATGAATAGGATAGTTGAGAGTGGTGTTGTGTTGCGGGAGACACAGACGTCTGTATTTCCTCTTATGAATCCGGCGAAGAAAGTTATACTTTCTAACGTGCCACCATTTGTTAGAGATGAAGTGTTGGAGCGAGAGTTATCTCGTCATGGTCAACTTGTATTTACAATAAAGAAGGTTCTTTTTGGAAGCAAATCTCCTTTGCTGAAACATGTCGTGTCTCATAGGAGACAAGTGCATATGATTTTAAAGAAGGACACTGACGAACTGAATTTAGCATTCAGTTTTAAGATTGATGGATTTGATTATGTCTTCTACGCTTCTACTGAATCAATGAAATGCTTTGGCTGTGGAAGAGAGGGGCATTTGGTACACGGGGGCAATTGTGGTAGATCAGAACAAAGAGGGAGGGTAAACAGTCGGTGAGATTGCGACTGCGGTCGCTGAGGTGGTGCTGGAAAATGAAATTGGAGGTCAAGAGGAGAATGAAATAATGGAAAAGGAAGCAGCTGTTTTCAAAGTACCGAGGAGTAAGAGGAAGAATTTAAGGGGAGGTGAAGGGTCTAATTCTAAGAGGAAGGTAGAGATTGATAAATCAGTTGAGGATAAACAGGTTGTAAAGATGGTGGAGTTTTCTTCTGGGGAGGATAGCGAGAGTGAGTCATCTGACGCGTCACAACAAAATAGTGAGATAAATGGGGTGGAAGGGAGGTATGGGATTGAGAAGGTACGTCAATTTCTGAAGTTGACGAAAGGGAAGAAATATATGCAGGATTATAATGTAACATATTTTTTCCCTGAAAGTGAATTGTTTATTATCAGCAAAGTTTCTGATGTCAAAAATAACAGGGGGAGATTTGACAAGCCCTGAAATTGCTAGACTCAAGAAAGTGGTCACGAGGGTGATCAGTGATATAAATTCTAAAGAAAATGAAAGAGTTCAGTCGCAGCCTTAACTCTGTAAAGAGATGTGGTTTCTGGGTCTTCCTCAGCCTTAACTCTGTAAAGACATGTGGTTTCTGGGTCTTCCTCAGCCTTAACTCTGTAAAGACATGTGGTTTCTGGGTCTTCCTCAGCCTTAACTCTGTAAAGACATGTGGTTTCTGGGTCTTCCTCAGCCTTAACTCTGTAAAGACATGTGGTTTCTGGGTCTTCCTCAGCCTTAACTCTGTAAAGACATGTGGTTTCTGGGTCTTCCTCAGCCTTAACTCTGTAAAGAGGTGTGGTTTCTGGGTCTTCCTCAGCCTTCACTCTGTAAAGAGATGTGGTTTCTGGGTCTTCCTCAGCCTTAACTCTGTAAAGACATGTGGTTTCTGGGTCTTCCTCAGCCTTAACTCTGTAAAGAGATGTGGTTTCTGGGTCTTCCTCAGCCTTAACTCTGTAAAGAGATGTGGTTTCTGGGTCTTCCTCAGCCTTAACTCTGTAACGAGATGTGGTTTCTGGGTCTTCCTCAGCCTTCACTCTGTAAAGAGATGTGGTTTCTGGGTCTTCCTCAGCCTTACCTCTGTAAAGAGATGTGGTTTCTGGGTCTTCCTCAGCCTTAACTCTGTAAAGAGATGTGGTTTCTGGGTCTTCCTCAGCCTTAACTCTGTAAAGAGATTTGGTTTCTGGGTCTTCCTCAGCCTTAACTCTGTAAAGAGATGTGGTTTCTGGGTCTTCCTCAGCCTTAACTCTGTAAAGAGATGTGGTTTCTGTCTCTTCCTCAGCCTTAACTCTGTAAAGAGATGTGGTTTCTGGGTCTTCCTCAGCCTTAACTCTGTAAAGAGATGTGGTTTCTGGGTCTTCCTTTTCATCCATGAGCAGTTTTAAATGGGGCGAGAGACGTTAAAAAAAGAGGCGTAGTGTATGAGTTAATTAGGGGAAAGGGCAGTGACATAGGTTTTCTACAAGAAACGGATAGTAATATGGAAAATTAAGTTATGTGGCAACAGGAGTGGGGGGGACAGTGGTGTGTAGTAATACAAACTCAAAAAGTGGGGGTGTGGCCATCTTGTTCTCAAAAGGGTTTTTGCCTTTGTCATATGAGGTTGAAGAGGTAGTTGAGGGGAGGTTATTAAAAGTTAGAGCGAGGTATGAAAACATCACTATGTGTCTGATAAATGTATATGCCCCAGTTGTGGCAGTTGAGAGGGTATGTTTTTTTAGAGACATTATCAAATACCATTGAGAAATGTAATACTGAAGATAATTTATTTATTGCTGGGGATTTTAACTGCACAGTCAGTGATTTAGATAGAAATCACAAAGAACCTCATGGACTTTTTTTAAACGCCTCATTGTAAGACATGAACTGTGTGATATTTGGCGGAGTCAACATGGAGGCACGAGACATTTACATTTTAGTCATTTAGCAGACGCTCTTATCCAGAGCGACTTACAGTTAGTGAATACATATATATTTTTTTGTAATTTTTTTTTTCATACTGGTCCCCCGTGGGAATCGAACCCACAACCCTGGCGTTGCAAACGCCATGTTCTATCAACTGAGCTACATCCCTGCCGGCCATTCCCTCCCCTACCCTGGACAACGCTAGGCCAATTGTGCGCCGCCCATGAGTCTCCCGGTCGCGGCCGGCTGCGACAGAGCCTGGATTCGAACCAGGATCTCTAGTGGCACAGCTAGCACTGTGATGCAGTGCCTTAGACCACTGCGCCACTCAGGAAACGGTACACCTGGGCCCATTTGAGAGAGAACACCATCTCTATGGCCAGGTTAGATAGTTTTATTGTTTTGAGCATCAATCTCAGGTCTGTAAATCAAGTGTGATAACCCCAGTGGGATTTTCTGATCATTGTTTAATAACAGAGGTGGTGTTCATTAACGCTGTAAAACCCAAAAGCGCATACTGGCATTTTAATATAACTTTTTTGAGTGATGCTCACTTCAGGAAATGTTTTAGTTTTTTCTGGGAGAGGTGGAGGTCTCAAAAGGCCAGTTTTGTATCCCTTCAACAGTGGTGGGATATAGGGAAAATCCAGATTCAACAATTATGTAATCAATACACGAGGAATGTCACCAAAGACATCACCAGATCAATGAAAGCCCTGGAGTCTGAAATAGTGGAAATCCTGACGTTGGTTGAGACCAGAGGAGATCGAGGCCATACTCAGGCCCTCAAGAGGAAAAAAGCTGCATTGGCAGACCTGCTGGGTATCAGAGCACAGGGGGCATTGGTGAGAAGTAAGTTTCAGGGAATCTCTGAAATGGATGCCTCATCCAAATTTTTCTTTGGTTTAGAGTAACAAATGGACAAACAAGAATGATTAATTGTCACAAATCAGCTGTTGGACAGGAGCTCACTAGCCCTAGTGAAATTAGAAAGAGGGCAGTAGAGTTCTATGCTGAGCTCTACAAGTGTGAGTACAAAGAGGATAAAACAGTGACACAGCAGTTCCTTGATGGGCTCCCACAGGTGGCTGCAGAAGCTCAGGTTGAGCTAGAGCAACCATTGTCTTTGCAGGAGCTATACACTGCATTAAAAGGCATGGAAAATGGAAGGGCACCAGCTATTGATGGGCTTCCCGCTTACTTTTTAAAAGTATTTTTGGGCTATGTTGGGAGAGGATTGGCTAGCAGTAGTTAATGATAATTTGACCGGAGGGTTACTACCGATAAGCCGCAGAAGGGCTGTCCTCACCCTACTGCCCAAAAAGGGTGACCCTAGGGAGGTGAAGAACTGGAGGCCGGTGGCTTTATTGTGCACTGATTATAAGATCCTGTCAAAGGCTTTGTCCAACAGGCTGAGGGAGGTGATGGGGCAAATCATACATACGGACCAGTCCTACTGTGTTCCCGGCAGGCAGATAGGGGATAACATTTCTTTGATTCAGGATTTTTTGGATGTCTCTAGGGCTATTGGGTTGGATACTGGTCTAATTTCAATTGATCAGGAAAAGGCATTTGACCGAGTCGAACATCAATACTTATGGCACAATTTTGAGGCGTTTGGTTTCAGCTCTGGTTTTATTGCCATGACTAAGGTGATATATGGTGACATTGAAAGTGTATTGAAAGTTAACGGTGGTTTGAGTGCTCCTTTTAAAGTGTGTAGAGGTATTAGGCAGGGATGTTCTTTGTCGGGAATGTTATATATCCATTGCTATTGAGCCACTACTAAATAGCATTAGAAGTCGCATTGAAGGGGTGTACCTTTCAGAGGATATTCCTCCTATTCGTCTCTCAGCCTATTAAACAAATATATATATTTAACCTTTATTTAACCAGCCAGTTGAGAACAAGTTCTCATTTACAACTGCGACCTATGCTGATGATGTAGTTATTTTAGTGAAAAATCAAGCGGAGGTGGATAGTTTGAGTCTAATGGTTGATTGTTTTAGGGGAATATCCTCTGCAAAGGTAAATTGGGAAAAAAGTTGTGCTTTACAGATTGGAGAATGGTCTGGAGGGATCATGGCTTTGCCAGGGGGGCTGGAATGGTGTAAGGGAGGTTTTAAGTATCTTGGAGTGTACCTAGGAGATGAGGGGACAATGGGAAAAAATTGTATTTGGGGTGGTTGAAATGGTGGAAGGGTGGATGAGGAGATGGCGTTGATTGTTATCTCATATGTCATATAGGGGGCGCACTATTATAGTTAACAATATGATTGCCTCTGCACTGTGGCTTCGGTTGTCAGTTTTAGAGCCACCATCTGGCCTTCTGGCTAAGATACAGGCAATTATTGTAGATTTCCTTTGGGATAAATATCACTGGGTTCCACAAAGTGTTTTGTGTTTGTCAAAAGAGGAGGGGGGACAAGGTCTTGTACATCTTGCTAGTAGGGCTGCTGCTTTCCGGTTTCAGTTTATTCAAAGGTTGCTTTATGGACCGGAAAATGTGGTTTGGAGAGTGGTGGCAGGACTTGGGGGATTAGGTTTAAAGAAGGCTTTATTTTTGGTTGATAGTAGCCAGATTTCTAGGGAGGGAGTACCTCCGTGTTACAGAGGCCTTCTTAGGGTGTGGAGCATAATGAAGGTGTCCAGACGCACTTCAGCGGAGTCAGTGCATTGGCTGTTGGAGGAACCTCTGGTGTACGGGGCAAGACTGGATTGTACAACTGCAGCTGTTCCACATTTCTCCAAGATTCTTGTGAAGGGCAAAATCATCACCTTAAAACAGTTAATGTCAATGGCTGGGACCGCCTTAACGGATGGAAGACGGGTGGCTGAACATTTGGGGGTGAGGTCGAAAAGGATTGTCGGACAACTGCTGGGAAGCTGCAGGAAGGCTCTGTCAGCAGAAGAGTGGGGTATGCTTAATAGTCACAAGAAGAAGGTACAAGATGAAAACGTCTCATTTCCAAGACTAGGGATTACACCCAATATCACAGAGTCAGAAAGAAAGGCGTTATTACTGGATTTGAGAGGGTTGGAAGAGGTGGGTTTGGATGAGGTGAATGGGAAAGTCTTATATAGGGGGTGTGTCAAGGTGTTGAATAAAGATACATTGAAAAATAGAAAAGACACTCCATGGAGGGTAAAATTGGGCATTGATGACAAGGTAAAGCCAGCATGGAGAGCACTGTACAAGCCTCCATTACAAAAGGGCACTGGTGAAATGCATTGGAGGGTTTTTGCATGGCATCATTGCAGTTAATGCTTTTGTATCTGTTATTAACTCAGATGTTGGAGATGGATGTCCTTTTTGTAATATAAGAGAAACAATTTTTCACTGTTTTATGGAGTGTGAGGGGATAAAACCTCTCTTGGAAATGCTGGAGTCTTTGTTTAAAGCTGTAGGGGAGATTTTCAATAACACTGTTTTTATTTTGGGGTTTCAATATAGTGTGCAACAGAAAAGAAAATGTCAACTGTTAAATTTTATTTTGGGACAAGCTAAGATGTCAATATTTCTGAGTAGGAAACATAAGATAGATACGGGATATGGGAAGGATGTAAGATGTGTTTTTAAAGGATTAGTGAAAGCGAGAATAAAAGTGGATTTTGAGTTCTTCTCAGCTGTAAAAGATCTCCCATTGTTTGAGGAGAAGTGGGCCTACGAAGGAGCGGTTTGTTTTGTGGAGGAATTGAAACTATTTTTTGTTGATCAAATAAGTTCAGTGTATATATAGGCTTTTGTATTTTTATTTAATTTATTTTTGTTTTAATTTTTATTTAGGAATGACGTTTGTTGTTTCATTTCTGAAAAGGCAGTGTGCCATTACTTGTGTAAACACTTGAGTATAAAATAAATAAAAACTCAAACTCTCTCTCTCTCTCTGTCTCTCTCTCTCTTGCTCTCTACCCCCTCTCTTCTTCTCTTTGAATATCCCTCTCTAAATGAATCTCTCCCTCTCCTGACCAAAGCCTGCTCTCTCTCTTTTCTCTCTTCCTAAATCGGTCTGGTACCTCTTTATTTCTCTCCTCCCACTCTCTCGTTCCTTCCCTCTCTTCTCTGCTCTGACTCCTATATTCAGGTCTAGGCAGGTTTCTGTTTTTGCTCTACAGGACTCCTTCCATTAATCAAAGGTTTGATAATGAGTTGATTAGTGGAATCAGGGCAAAAATATAAATGCACCGCTTTTGGTCCCAAAGACCAGGATTAAGAAATACTGACCCTAACCCTAACCCTTTGACCCCCCAGGACCAAGACATTATCTCTTCCAAGTGGCGCAGTGGTCTAAGGCACTGCATCGCTAGCTGTGCCACTAGAGATCCTGGTTCAAGTCCAGGCTCTGTTGCAGCCAGCCGCGACCGGGAGACCCATGGGCGGCGCACAAGTCGTCCAACGTAGGGGAGGGTTTGGCCGGTAGGGATGTGGGTTCGTTTCCCACGGGGGGCCAGTATGATTTTTTAAAATAATAAATAAATAAATAAAAACATGTATGCATTCACTATTTGTAAGTCGCTCTGGATAAGAGCGTCTGCTAAATGACTAAAATGTAAAATGTAAAATGTAAGACTAAGAAACACTGACTCTAACCCTAACCCTTTGACCCCCCCAGGACCAAGACTAAGAAACACTGCTATAACCCAATACAATCTCTAATGTAGAGTGTAAATAGTTTCCATTGGCTTCCAGAACATCATTCATCATTGATTGACAGAATGGATTAACCACGCCCATTATCTTCTTAACCACACACCCACCACTCCCCACCTCTCTGCCCCACACAAGGCCTCTCATCCCTGGCTTACTCTTTCTCCTCTTTCCCCTGGACGTCCCAGGTAGAAGTGACCTATAAATCAGCTTTCACTTATTCAACCCTAACCTTAACCATTGGGAAGACTTCGACCGGACCCGGTCCGTTTTTAGAATGTAACAGGCTAACATCACCCCTTGAGCTGCTACCCCAGTGGTGTCTGAGGTGAACCCAGGCAGGGTTAACCCTGGTGGGGGACAGATGGAGCTGGGTGCCCCCTGTCCTCTCCACCAGCTCCATGATCTCCTTTATAGGTCACACAGACATTCTCTCCTTAGTGATGAGGGTGAGAGCGGGGTTGCTGCACATCCAACAGCCATCCACATTCCCAGAGTCATCGAGAAACACACACAAACACATACACAAACACACACACAAACACATACAAACACATAGACACACCATCCCCCCACAGCCACAGTCCCATACGATTCATTAGAGAGATTAGTATTTAGTATTCACCCAGCAGGGAATAGCTCTGGTCCTAATCCCATGATGTTAATGTAGCTACTGTAACTCAGAGGGCGTACTCCAGGACCTGGCTGAAAACATGACATCACACTGCTACTGTCATCAGTCAGTTAAAGGGGTAGTTGGCAATTCAAATCATCTATAATACTGCTCTCTCCTCGTCTGACCATGTGTTCTCGCATACCCCGAGAGCATCTGGTCAGCGGGGTGGTGGCACAGGAATCCTCATCTCTCCCAAGTGGACATTCTCTCTTTTTCCCCTGACCCATCTGTCTATCTCCTCATTTGAATTCCATGCTGTCACAGTCACTAGCCCATTCAAACTTAACATCCTTATCATTTATCGCCCTCCAGGTTCCCTTGGAGAGTTCATCAATGAGCTTGACGCCTTGATAAGTTCCTTTCCTGAGGATGGCTCACCCCTCACAGTTCTGGGTGACTTTAACCTCCCTACGTCTACCTTTGACGCATTTCTCTCTGCCTCCTTCTTTCCACTCCTCTCCTCTTTTGACCTCACCCTCTCACCGTCCCCCCCTACTCACAAGGCAGGCAATACGCTTGTCCTCATCTTTACTAGATGCTGCTCTTCTACTAATCTCACTGCAACTCCCCTCCATGTCTCCGACCACTACTTTGTTTCCTTTTCTCTCTCGCTCTCCTCCAACACTACTCACTCTGCCCCTACTCAGATGGTAATGCGCCGTCGCAACCTTCGCTCTCTCTCTCCCGCTACTCTCTCCTCTTCCATCCTATCATCTCTTCCCTCTGCTCAATCCTTCTCCCTCCAATCTCCTGATTCTGCCTCCTCAACCCTCCTCTCCTCCCTTTCTGCATCCTTTGACTTTCTATGTCCCCTATCCTCCCGGCCGGCTCGGTCCTCCCCTCCTGCTCCGTGGCTTGGGACTCATTGCGAGCTCACAGAACAGGGCTCCGGGCAGCCGAGCGGAAATGGAGGAAAACTAGACTCCCTGCGGACCTGGCATCTTTTCACTCCCTCCTCTCTACATTTTCTTCCTCTGTTTCTGCTGCTAAAGCCACTTTCTACCACTCTAAATTCCAAGCATCTGCCTCTAACCCTAGGAAGCTCTTTGCCACCTTCTCCTCCCTGCTGAATCCCCCCCCTCCCTCTCTGTGGATGACTTCGTCAACCATTTTGAAAAGAAGGTTGACGACATCCGATCCTCGTTTGTTAAATCAAATGACAATGCTGGTCCTGCTCACACTGCCCTACCCTATGCTTAGAATTCTTTCTCCCCTCTCTCTCCAGATGAAATCTTGCGACTTGTGACGGCCGGCCGCCCATCAACCTGCCCGCTTGACCCTATCCCCTCCTCTCTTCTCCAGACCATTTCCGGAGACCTTCTCCCTTACCTCACCTCGCTCATCAACTCATCCTTGACCGCTGGCTATGTCCCTTCCGTCTTCAAGAGAGCGAGAGTTGCACCCCTTCTCAAAAAACCTACACTCGATCCCTCTGATGTCAACAACTACAGACCAGTATCCCTTCTTTCTTTTCTCTCCAAAACTCTTGAGCGTGCCGTCTTTAGCCAACTCTCTTGCTATCTCTCTCAGAATGACCTTATTGATCCAAACCAGTCAGGTTTCAAGACTGGTCATTCAACTGAGACTGCTCTTCTCTGTGTCACGGAGGCTCTCCGCACTGCTAAAGCTAACTCTCTCTCCTCTGCTCTTGTCCTTCTAGACCTGTCTGCTGCCTTTGATACTGTGAACCATCAGATCCTCCTCTCCACCCTCTTCGAGTTGGGTATCTCCGGCGAGGCTCACTCTTGGATTGCGTCCTACCTGACAGGTCGCTCCTACCAAGTGGCGTGGCGAGAATCTGTCTCCGCACCACGTGCTCTCACCACTGGTGTCCCCCAGGGCTCAGTTCTAGGCCCTCTCCTATTCTCGCTATACACCAAGTCACTTGACTCTGTCATATCCTCACATGGCCTCTCCTATCATTGCTACGCAGACGACACACAACTAATCTTCTCCTTTCCCCCTTCTGATAACCAGGTGGCGAATCGCATCTCTGCATGTCTGGCAGACATATCAGTGTGGATGACGGATCACCACCTCAAGCTGAACCTCGGCAAGACGGAGCTGCTCTTCCTCCCGGGGAAGGACTGCCCGTTCCATGATCTCGCAATCACGGTTGACAACGCCGTTGTGTCCTTCTCCCAGAGTGCAAAATGCCTTGGCGTGACCCTGGACAACACCCTGTCGTTCTCCGCTAACATCAAGGCGGTGACCCGATCCTGTAGGTTCATGCTCTACAACATTCGGAGAGTACGACCCTGCCTTACACAGGAAGCGGCACAGGTCCTAATCCAGGCACTTGTCATCTCCCGTCTGGATTACTGCAACTCGCTGTTGGCTGGGCTCCCTGCCTGTGCCATTAAACCCCTACAACTCATCCAGAATGCCACAGCCCGTCTGGTGTTCAACCTTCCCAAGTTCTCTCACGTCACCCCGCTCCTCCGCACACGCCACTGGCTTCCAGTTGAAGCTCACATCTGCTACAAGACCATGGTGCTTGCCTACAGAGCTGTGAGGGGAACGGCACCTCCGTACCTTCAGGCTCTGATCAGTCCCTACACCCAAACGAGGGCATTGCGTTCATCCACTTCTGGCCTGCTGGCCCCCCTACCTCTGCGGAAGCACAGTTCCCGCTCAGCCCAGTCAAAACTGTTCGCTGCTCTGGCACCAAAAAAAACATATTGTAAAGTGGTTATCCCACTGGCTATAAGGTGAATGCACCAATTTGTAAGTCACTCTGAATAAGAGCGTCTGCTAAATTACGTAAATGTAAATGTAATTAACACAATCACCTTGTGATACTTTAGGATGATTTGGATATGATGTGTGTGAAAATGCTAATATACTGTAGGTGCCATTGACTTACATTGGACTTAAAAGTTAGCATTTGAAACAGTGACCAGCTAAACAAACTCAAAGTATGGATTGCTCTCATACCTTGTCTATAGACTGTTTACAGGGTAAGGAAAACAATATGTCATTGTTTTATAATTTGGGTGACCTATCCCAACCTGTTAAATGTAATGTCAAAATGTATATTTCCGCCTAAATACTAAAACCCAAAAGTTATTATTTATCATAAGAGCGCCACAAACATTAAATTTATATTTTAGTCATTTAGCAGACGCTCTTATCCAGAGAGACTTACAGTTAGTGCATTCATCTTAAGATCGCTAGGTGGGACAACCACATATCACAGACATTTTTCCTCAATAAAGTGTTTGAGAATGCTGTTCATTGACTACAGCTCAGCGTTCAACACCATTTTCTCCTCCAAGCTCGTCACCAAGCTTAGGACTCTGGATCTGAACACCTCCCTCTGCAACTGGATCCTGGACTTCCTGACGGGCCGACCCCAGGTGTTGAGCGATACGCAACATCACCACCACCACACTGACTCTCAACACTGGGGCCCCACAGGGGTGTGTGCTTAGTCCCCTCCTGTACTCCCTGTTCACCTCACGACTTCGTGGCCACTCACGACTCCAATACCATCATCAAGTTTGCTGATGACGGTGGTAGGCCTGATCACCGGCAACGATGAGTCAGCCTACAGGGAGGAGGTCAGTGACCTTGCTGTGTGGTGCCGGAGCAACAACCTCTCCCTCAACGTCAGCAAGACCAAGGAGCTGATCGAAGACTACAGGAAACGGGGGTGAGCACGCCCCCATCCACATCGCTGCGGGTCAAGAGCTTCAAGAGAGTACGTGGTGCAGACACACATCCTCTCCACGACACCTGGTAGGAGTGGCCTGCCAGGTAGGATGCAATCCAAGAGTGTTCAGAGCCTGAGACGCCCAGCCCTGAGAGGGTGGAGAGGAGGATCAGCCCTGAGAGGGTGGAGAGGAGGATCAGCCCTGAGAGGGTGGAGAGGAGGATCAGCCCTGAGAGGGTGGAGAGGAGGATCAGCCCTGAGAGGGTGGAGAGGAGGATCAGCCCTGAGAGGGTGGAGAGGAGGATCTGATGGTTCACAGTGTCGAAGGCAGCAGATAGATCTAGGATGATGAGAACAGAGGAGAGAGAGTCAGCTTTGGCAGTGTGGAGAGCCTCTGTGACACAGAAAAGAGCAGTCTCTGTTGAGTGACCCGCCTGACTGGTTAGGTTCAAGAAGATAGTTCTGAGAGAGATAGAGAGAGTTGGTCAGAGACAGCACGCTCAAGTGTTTTGGAAAGAAAAGAAAGAAGGGATACAGGTCTGTAGTTTTTTAGTCGAGTTTTGGTTTCATGAGGAGGGGAGTGACTTGGGCCATCTTGAAGTCAGAGGGGACGCAGCCAGTGGTCAGGGATGAGTTGATGAGGGAAGTGAGGAATTGGAAAAGGTCTCCAGTGATGGTCTGGAGAAGGTCGAGAGGGCAGGTTGTCGGGCAGCCAGACCTCACTAGTTGCAGCATTTCATCTGGAGAGAGAGGGGCGAAAGAGGTCAAGGCGTAGGGTAGTTCTGTGTGAGTGGGACCAGTAAACTCAATAGGCTGAGTGAATGATGAGCGGATGTCGTCTTTTCAAAGTGGTTGACAAAGTCGTCCGCAGAGAGGGAGCAGGAAGGGGGTGAAGGATTAAGGAGGGGGGAATAGGGCTTGAAATGACTGAAATGCTTTCTGAATATAGTAACAATCAAATTATAAACGACATACTATAATATTTCACCTTTCTTATAACTGTAAAATAAATATGACCATACTTAGTGACAGTCTGAAAATGTGATGTACCGCTCCCTATGTAAACAGCGTGTCAGATTTCAGCTGAGAGCGGAGAGCGACATGTGAGACAACCACAGCCTTCAAGGAGTGCACAGCAATTGATGTTGCGCCCTTCACAGTTCACTCTGTACACAAACATGTCGGTCGGAACCGGTCCAGAACCGCTCAAAGTCCCCTAAATAAATTGTTTTTTATTCAGCATGAAACTGAGCCTTCAGATGTATTTGGTTATTGATTGGTTGATATAATTCTTAAACAATATGGTCGAGATCATGATTCATCAACAATATGGTCCAGATCATGATTCATCAACAGTATGGTCCAGATCATGGTTCATCAACAGTATGGTCCAGATCAGTTGGTAGAGCATGGCGTTTGCAACGCCAGGGTTGTGGGTTTGATTCCCAAGGGGGGCCAGTATGAAAAATAAACTAACTGTAAGTCGCTCTGGATAAGAGCGTCTGCTAAATGACTAAAATGTAAATGTAAATGATTCATCAACAGTATGGTCCAGATCATGATTCATCAACAGTATGGTCAAGATCATGATTCATCAACAGTATGGTCCAGATCATGATTCATCAACAGTAGATTGCTACAGAATTCTACCAACTTACGCTGAGGTCATTGGTGAGAACCACTGGCTTAGAAGATGTATATCCCTCAGTGTGAGTCACTGTCTGAGAACACTGTTCAGTATTCAGGATGGCTATTGGCTAACCTGCCCTCTGACCTCTATTGCTGAGCGCTGTGATAGGGTCAAAAAATGATTGACAGGCGGCTTTGACGAGTAATCTACAGTGACTCTGGAGATGGAGTTGACAGAGAAGGGAGAGGGGGGGTGGTGAGAGAGAAGGAAGAGAGAGAAAGAGATAGAGAGACAGATAGACAGACAGAGAGAGAGTGAGAAACAGAGAGACAGAGATAGGAAGAGAGAGAGAAATACACTACGGAAAAAGAAGGAACAGCATGTCAGAAATCAGCTCAATGTAATTGAAGAATCACTTCTTGGAAAATTTCAAAACATTAAACAAACAACAACATGAAGAGCTACCTAACCAAAACGGAGATGTATGGGTAAACCACTTCTCCAATTTTTTTGGAAAGTTTTGAGTGAGGAAAAGAAGGGTTCAATTCTGGCTTTACTGGCAGAGGGATACAGTGAGCGTCAGGTTGCTTCCATCCTTAAATTTCAAAGACGGCGGTTCATAAGAACAAGGTCAAGCAGCAGACATTGGGGACAACAAAGCTACAGACCGGCAGAGGGCGAAAACTACTCTCTACTGACCGGGATGACCGCCAACTCATTCGAATGTCACTCAACAACCGTAGGATGACATCAAGTGACCTACAAAAAGAATGGCAAACGGCAGCTGGGGTGAAGTGCACGGCGAGGACGGTTCGAAACAGGCTCCTAGGGGCAGGGTAAAAGTCGTGCAAAGCTAGAAAAAAGCCCTTCATCAATGAGAAGCAAAGAAGACCCAGGCTGAGGTTTGCAAAAGACCATAAGGATTGGACCGTAGAGGACTGGAGTAAGGTAATCTTCTCTGATGAGTCCAATTTTCAGCTTTGCCCAACACCTGGTCGTCTAATGGTTAGACGGAGACCTGGAGAGGCCTACAAGCCACAGTGTCTCGCACCCACTGTGAAATTTGGTGGAGGATCGGTGATGATCTGGGGGTGCTTCAGCAAGGCTGGAATCGGGCAGATTTGTCTTTGTGAAGGACGCATAAATCAAGCCATGTACAAGGTTGTCCTGGAAGAAAACTTGCTTCCTTTTGCTCTGACATTGTTCCCCAACTCTGAGGATTGGTTTTTCCAGCAGAACAATGTGCCATGCCACACAGCCAGGTCAATCAAGATGTGGATGGAGGACCACCAGATCAAGACCCTGTCATGGCCAGCCCAATCTCCAGACCTGAACCCCATTGAAAATTTCTGGAATGTGATCAAGAGGAAGATGGACGGTCACAAGCCATCAAACAAAGCCGAGCTGCTTGAATTTTTGCGCCAGAAGTGGCACAAAGCCACCCAACATCAATGTGAAAGACTGGTGGAGAGCATGCCAAGACGCATGAAAGCTGTGATTGAAAATCAGGGTTATTCCACCAAATATTGATTTCTGAACTCTTCCTAAGTTAAAACATTAGTATTGTGTTGTTTAAAAATGAACATTAACTTATTTTCTTTGCATTATTCGAGGTCTGACAACACTGCATATTGTTTTGTTATTTTGACCAGTTGTCATTTTCTGCAAATAAATGCTCTAAATGACAATATTTTTATTTGGAATTTGAGAGAAATGTTGTCAGTAGTTTATAGAATAAAACTTTTTTTTTTTTTTTACCTAAACACATACCTATAAATAGTAAAACCAGAAGAACTGATAATTTTGCAGTGGTCTCTTACTTTTTTCCAGAGCTGTACAGTGGGGAAAAAAAGTATTTAGTCAGCCACCAATTGTGCAAGTTTTCCCACTGAAAAACATGAGAGAAGCCTGTAATTTTCATCATAGGTACAGGTCAACTATGACAGACAAATTGAGAGAAAAGAAAATCCAGAAAATCACATTGTAGGATTTTTAATGAATTTATTTGCAAATTATGGTGGAAAATAAGTATTTGGTCACCTACAAACAAGCAAGATTTCTGGCTCTCACAGACCTGTAACTTCTTATTTAAGAGGCTCCTCTGTCCTCCACTCGTTACCTGTATTAATGGCACCTGTTTGAACTTGTTATCAGTATAAAAGACACCTGTCCACAACCTCAAACAGTCACACTCCAAACTCCACTATGGCCAAGACCAAAGAGCTGTCAAAGGACACCAGAAACAAAATTGTAGACCTGCACCAGGCTGGGAAGACTGAATCTGCAATAGGTAAGCAGCTTGGTTTGAAGAAATCAACTGTGGGAGCAATTATTAGGAAATGGAAGACATACAATACCACTGATAATCTCCCTCGATCTGGGGCTCCACGCAAGATCTCACCCCGTGGGGTCAAAATGATCACAAGAACGGTGAGCAAAAATCCCAGAACCACACGGGGGGACCTAGTGAATGACCTGCAGAGAGCTGGGACCAAAGTAACAAAGCCTACCATCAGTAACACACTATGCCGCCAGGGACTCAAATCCTGCAGTGCTAGACGTGTCCCCCTGCTTAAGCCAGTACATGTCCAGGCCCGTCTGAAGTTTGCTAGAGTGCATCCAGAAGAGGATTGGGAGAATGTCATATGGTCAGATGAAACCAAAATATAACTTTTTGGTAAAAACTCAACTCGTCGTGTTTGGAGGACAAAGAATGCTGAGTTGCATCCAAAGAACACCATACCTACTGTGAAGCATGGGAGTGAAAACATCATACTTTGGGGCTGTTTTTCTGCAAAGGGACCAGGACGACTGATCCGTGTAAAGGAAAGAATGAATGGGGCCATGTATCGTGAGATTTTGAGTGAAAACCTCCTTCCATCAGCAAGGGCATTGAAGATGAAACGTGGCTGGGTCTTTCAGCATGACAATGATCCCAAACACACCGCCCGGGCAACGAAGGAGTGGCTTCGTAAGAAGCATTTCAAGGTCCTGGAGTCTCAGATCTCAACCCCATAGAAAATCTTTGGAGGAGTTGAAAGTCCGTGTTGCCCAGCGACAGCCCCAAAACATCACTGCTCTAGAGGAGATCTGCATGGAGGAATGGGCCAAAATACCAGCAACAGTGTGTGAAAACCTTGTGAAGACTTACAGAAAACGTTTGACCTGTGTCATTGCCAACAAAGGGTATATAACAAAGTATTGAGAAACTTGTGTTATTGACCAAATACTTATTTTCCACCATAATTAGCAAATAAATTCATTAAAAATCCTACAATGTGATTTTCTGGATTTTTTTTCCTCATTTTGTCTGTCATAGTTGACGTGTACCTATGATGAAAATTACAGGCCTCTCTCATCTTTTTAAGTGGGAGAACTTGCACAATTGGTGGCTGACTAAATACTTTTTTTCCCCACTGTAGCTTAGTGAAGGACACCAGACACACTAACCACGCTATACGGTGTAGTGAAGGACACCAGACACACTAACCACGCTATACGGTGTAGTGAAGGACACCAGACACACTAACCACGCTATACGGTGTAGTGAAGGACACCAGACACACTAACCACGCTATACGGTGTAGTGAAGGACACCAGACACACTAACCACGCTATACGGTGTAGTGAAGGACACCAGACACACTAACCAGGCTATACGGTGTAGTGAAGGACACCAGACACACTAACCACGCTATACGGTGTAGTGAAGGACACCAGACACACTAACCAGGCTATACGGTGTAGTGTAGGACACCAGACACACTAACCACGCTATACGGTGTAGTGAAGGACTACAGACATACTCCGTGTGTTCTTCCCCTGACACACACACACAAAAATCCAGAAAATCACATTGTGCTGCAGGATTTTAATCCATGACGGCGTAGTGTGTTACTAATGGTTTTCTTTGAGACTGTGGTCCCAGCTCTCTTCAGGTCATTGACCAGGTCCGGCCGAGTAGTTCTGGGCTGATCCCTCACCTTCCTCATGATCATTGATGCCCCACGAGGTGAGATCTTGCAAGGAGCCCCAGACCGAGGGTGATTGACCGTCATCTTGAACTTTTAATACTTTTTTAATAATTGCGGCAACAGTTGTTGCCTTCTCACCAAGCTGCTTGCCTATTGTCCTGTAGCCCATCCCAGCCTTGTGCAGATCTACAATTTTATCCCTGATGTCCTTACACAGCTCTCTGGTCATGGCCATTGTGGAGAGGTTGGAGTCTGTTTGATTGAGTGTGTGGACAGGTGTCTTTTATACAGGTAACGAGTTCAAACAGGTGCAGTTAATACAGGTAATGAGTGGAGAACAGGAGGGCTTCTTAAAGAAAAACTAACAGGTCTGTGAGAGCCGGAATTCTTCCTGGTTGGTAGGTGATCAAATACTTATGTCATGCAATAAAATGCAAATTAATTACTTAAAAATCATACAATGTGATTTTCTGGATTTTTGTTTTAGATTCCGTCTCTCACAGTTGAAGTGTACCTATGATAAAAATTACAGACCTCTACATGCTTTGTAAGTAGGAAAACCTGCAAAATCGGCAGTGTATCAAATACTTGTTCTCCCCACTGTATAGGCATCTTAACAAACACAGACACAGACACACACACAGACACAGACACAGACACAGACACAGACACAGACAAAGACAGAGAGAGATTGTACCGTTATGACTATAACTGTTCCCTGAAGGAGGGAAATTAGGGTTACTTCTTTGTATCATTCCAAGGTTAAGGTTAGGCATTAACTCTGAATTCTTAAGGTTAGGCATTAACTCTGAATTCTTAAGGTTAGACATTAACTCTGAATTCTTAAGGTTAGGCATTAACTCTGAATTCTTAAGGTTAGACATTAACTCTGAATTCTTAAGGTTAGGTATTAACTCAGAATGGCTAAGGTAAGGGTTAAGGTATGGGATAGGCTTAAAACAAAAATATCAAAACAACTTTCGAACACGCTCTTTGGAACCAGAGGCAGATGCTTACACCTATCCTCCAGACCAGGGGTGTCAAACGTACGGCCCGCGGGCCGGATCAGGCCCGCAAACGGGTTTAATCCGGCCCGCGAGATGATAAAAAAAAAAAAAAAAAAAAAAAAAATTACAAAAAAATAAAATAAAAAATTTAATTATAAAAATGCGCTGCAATTTTTCAATAAAATAAACTGCTGTTACAATTGCGTCCACTGGATGGCGCAATAGCAATTGTGTTAAGCAAGCAAACTGTTTATACCGGGGCAGAGCAAGTAGGTCAAGCACGTGCAGCCAATGAGCTACTTTGTTTTGCCCGCGATATTTATTATGGCTTCTACTTTGAACATTATGTGCTTTGGCACCCTCATTGCCCCAATATGTCTCTGTCAAAAAAGAGAAAAGTGGACGCAGAGTGCAGAGTGTTCCAAGAAAAATGGTCATCCTATTTAATCACGGAATTGAATGGGAAAGCTGTATGTTTGGTGTGTTCAGAGCATGTTGCAGTGCTGAACCTTCGTCGCCACTATGTGAGTCTTCATGCCGACAAATATGACAACTTTCAAGGACAGCGGAGATGAGAGAAGGTGAATGAACTGTTGGCGGGTCTGAAGAAACAGCAGTCGGTGTTTACTCACAGCCGAGACATCAGTGACGCTGCAGTGAAAGCTAGCTACCTCATTGCTAATGAAATCGCAGTGGCTTCAAAACCATTTAGTGAGGGTGAATTTGTAAAAACATGCATGATGAAGGCAGCGGAGATTGTGTGCCCTGAAAAGCGGCAGGCTTTTGCAAATATCAGCCTGACAAGAAACACAGTAGCAGACAGGATTTCCGATCTTTCAGTGGATTTGGACAGCCAGTTGAAGCAAAAAGTAAAGTCATTTATTGCGTTTTCGGTTGCAATTGATGAAAGCACGGACATTACAGATGTTGCACAACTGGCCATTTTTTCATCCGCGGAGTTGATGACACACTGACCGTTACCGAGGAGTTCGTGGAGTTGGTGCCGATGACAGATACAACGACAGCAGCTGATATTTTTACCGCACTCGTCGGCGCGCTGGACAGGGTCGGAGTGGACTGGTCCCGCGCTGTCAGCCTGGCTACAGATGGTGCGCCCTCAATGATCGGGAAAAAAGCAGGCGTTGTGACAAAGTTCCGAGAGAAAGTGCAATCTGCAAATGGAGGACGTGATTTTTGGACTTTTCACTGTATTTTGCACCAGGAGGCTTTGTGTTGCAAGTCATTAAAGATGGATAACGTCATGAAGGTGGTCATCCAAACTGTTAATTTCATCCGATCCAGAAGCCTGAATCACCGTCAGTTTGACAGCCTTCTCAGAGAGAAAGACCACATCTATGGCCTGCCATACCACACTGAGGTAAGATGGTTAAGCCGAGGTGCTGTGCTGAGGCGTTTCCTTGATTTACTGAGAAGAAATTGAACAGTTCATGGAAGAAAAGGGCAAACCAGTGTTAGAATTTCATTCCGCAGAATGGATGCCGGACCTTGCATTTATGGTGGATGTTACAGAGCACCTGAATAACTTGAACAAACAGCTGCAAGGGCGCAACAAAGTTGTCACGCAGTATTATGACAGCATACGTTCTTTCAAGTTGAAGCTGTCATTGTGGGAGACGCAACTTGCCGGTGGTGATGCAGCTCACTTCCCCTGTCTGAAAAATGTGTGCGCGACCCAACATGTGGCAGACATGAAGCGGTTCAAAGATAAAATAACGGGACTGTTACGGGAGTTTGAGCAACGCTTTCAGATTTATGTTTATATGTTTTTATGTTGATGTGCTATTGTTTTTAATTGTTTTTATTTTATTTGTATATTTAACCTATTCTTGACTCTGTGGTTCTTGCACTTGTTTGGGGAACAGGATTTCATTATTTTTATCTACATTTCTGCCTGAGAAATGACACCTGATATAGTTCTGTGATCTGTGAAACAGTTCTGTTAATCACTGAGGCATTGTGTGTTTGTGTGTTCTTTTTCTTTAGAATTTTCAAATAAACTTGACGTGTTTTATGATTAATAGTGATGTTGTGCTTGTACTATTTTGGACACACTGTCCTCAGGCTCCAGCTTTATGTTGTATGTTGATCGTATTAAAACAAAGAAAACAATCTGAAGTTGTTGTTTTTAAGTTATATATACCATGGTTTTTCCGGTCCGGCCCACTTGGGAATAGATTTTCCTCCATGTGGCCCCTGAGCTAAAATGAGTTTGACACCCCTGCTCCAGACCCTATAAAAACCGAAACCTACTTGAAGGTAACAGCACTCACTGTTGCCCCTAGTGGCCTGTTTCCATGTCATCTCCCGACGTCCTCAGACATGAATGTACTTCGAATACTGACTTGTATCACGGGTGACCTGGCTGAGCCAGGAGGCTCTTTAGTCTAAGCTAGGCTAGGTAGCCTCTTTGACCGCAGCACGGTCCATTTAGAATAACCAAGCGACTTAATACTACCTATAGTAAACAAGAGAGTTAACCAAGCAACTCCAACGTGGGGAGGCACCCTCCCTCACTCTCAAACCTCCCTCACTCTCAAACCTCCCTCCCTCTCAACCCTCCCTCACTCTCAAACCTCCCTCCCTCTCAAGCCTCCCTCTCAAGCCTCCCTCACTCTCAAAACTCCCTCCCTCTCAAGCCTCCCTCCCTCTCAAGCCTCCCTCCCTCTCAACACTCCCTCCCTCTCAAGCCTCCCTCCCTCTCAAGCCTCCCTCCCTCTCAACACTCCCTCCCTCTCAATCCTCCCTCTCAAGCCTCCCTCTCTCTCAATCCTCCCTCTCAACACTCCCTCCCTCTCAATCCTCCCTCTCAAGCCTCCCTCTCTCTCAATCCTCCCTCTCAACCCTCCCTCCCTCTCAACACTCCCTCCCTCTCAAACCTCCCTCTCAAGCCTCCCTCTCTCTCAATCTTCCCTCTCAACCCTCTCTCCTTCTCAAGCCTCCCTCCCTCCCAGCTGATGACAGACTGCCTATCCTCCTCAGAAGTTGCTACGATACCAGCTCTCCTCCACTCTGTGTGCGTGCATGTTCAGTGTTGTGTGTTTTAACAGAAGTATACATGCACTTCTGAATATCAAAAATTCATGGAAACACTGCCAACTCTATTTCCATCTGTCACCAAGGCAATGCAGGGAGAGAGAAGGATGGCGGGCTGGGTGGAGGGATGGAGAGGTGGAGAGGAGGAATGGAGGGAAAATATGAACTACAGAGCAGCCATGGTAAACAGGTTCTAAACTTAGCACAGGGTTTATTTGTGTTTTAATATTCCGCTAATAAAATACAGAGAAATATGCAGGAAGTGGGGACATGGCTGTGTGTGTGTCTGTGTGTGTGTGTGTGTGTGGCTGAGTCTGTGTGTGTGTGGGTGAGTCTATGTGTGTGTGTTTGAGTCTATGTGTGTGTGGGTGAGTCTGTGTGTGTGGGTGAGTCTGTGTGTGTGGGTGAGTCTCTGTGTGTGGGGGTGAGTCTGTGTGTGTGGCTGTGTGTGTGTGTGTGTGTGTGTGTGTGTGTGTGTGTGTGTGTGTGTGTGTCTGTGTGTATGGGTGAGTCTGTGTGTGTGTGTCTGTGTGTGTGTGAGTGTGTGTGTGTGAGTCTGTGTGTGTGTGTGTGTGTGTGTGTGTGTGTGTGTGTGTGTGTGTGTGTGTGTGTGTGTGTGTGTGTGTGTGTGTGTGTGTGTGTGTGAGTCTGTGTGTGTGTGTGTGTGTGTGTGTGTGTGTGTGTGTGTGTGTGTGTGTGTGTTTGTGTGTGTGTGTGTGTGTGTGTGTGTGTGGGTGTGCGCTTGTCTATGTTTAGGAGATTGCTTAGTTTCTACTCTCTCATCCTCCCTCCTCCACAGAGGGGCCTCTCTCCCTTCCTCCTTCTTTCCCTTCCTCTCTCTCTCCCTTCCTCTCTCTCTCCCTTTCAAGTCCCTCTCTTCCTCAACACTCTCTCACTCTTCTATCTCTCCTCTGTCTCCCTCTCAAAATCTCAGGTCTATATATGTGCATGTTGCACAGCAATGATTCAAATCAAACCTCCCTTCAACCTTCCTTCTACCTCCCCACATCGTAGTAGAGAAACCTACAGTATAATCTCTGTATAGATGACAGGATTTATTTCCCCCAGCAGGCAGGAGAATTAAGATGTAATACCGGAGCACTATGTGTGTGTGTGTGTGTTTATAGCACGATAAGCTTTTTGGAAGCAGCCAGGCTTCAAGACGGGTCACTCAACAGAGACTGCTCTTCTCTGTGTCACAGAGGCTCTCTGCACTGCCAAAGCTGACTCTCTCTCCTCTGTTCTCATCCTCCTAGATCTATCCGCTGCCTTCGACACCATGAACCATCAGATCCTCCTCTCCACCCTCTCAGGGCTGATCCTCCTCTCCACCCTCTCAGGGCTGATCCTCCTCTCCACCCTCTCAGGTCTGGGCGTCTCAGGCTCTGAACACTCTTGGATTGCATCCTACCTGGCAGGCCGCTCCTACCAGGTGTCGTGGAGAGGATGTGTGTCTGCACCACGTCCTCTCACTACTGGGGTCCCTCTAGGCCCTCTCATCTTGTCTCTATACACCAAGTCACTCGGCTCCGTCACATGGTCTCTCCTATCATTGCAAAGCGGATGACACTCAACTACTTTTCTAATTTCCTCCCTTCTGACACCCAGGTGGTGACACACATCTCCCCGTGTCTGGCAGATATCTCAGTTTGGATGTCGGCCCACCACCTCAAGCTCAACCTCCACAAGACGGAGCTGACCCTGGACAACACCCTGTCGTTCTCTGCAAACATCAAAGCACTGACTCGCTTTCTGCAGGTTCATGCTCTACAACATCCGTAGAGTAAAACCCTACTGCACACAAGAAGCGGTGCAGGTCCTAAACAAGGCACTTGTCATCTCCCGTCTGGACTACTGCAACTTGCTGTTGGCTAGGCTAATACATTTACTGAGTCAGAGCAAACGTAGCTAGCTATACTGTCTGATACCAGTGGTGGTGTAGTCCTCAATCAGCATGTCGTTTGTGCAACAGTGTCTTTTAAATCACAGGAATAGGCGAAGCATGATTATGTTAGCTACATGAAGTAGCTAAGAAAACATTTAATATAGCCAAAGATCATAGGGTCCCCTAGGAAACACTGACCAACACTTTGGTTCCTACCCTGTCACAATAACTCCTTCCTGGCATTTTCATTCGTTGTCATGTCAAACAAAACTGTATTCAGTCTAGGGTCACGACCAACTCATAAAGCAAAATTAGAACTTTTATTATTCAAAAACATAAAATACCATCTCATACCGTCAAAGATTGGAGAAAAAAAACATGATATATTTCAGCCACATCGCCCAGCCCTACGCGCTCTCGTCCATTCACCTTTTCCCTTCGCTTATGGACTTCAGTGCACAACACAACAGCTGTCTGTGACCAGCCGGAAAAAAAAACTCCAAGCCAAACCTTTATATCATAACCGCTAACCGCTACACAGCCTACATCGTTGTCACCATAGTAACGTCATAGTCAACATAGCTACTAGAACTACGCGTTAGTAAAACCCACAATCCAATCCATGTGTACAATCATGCAGTACAGTGTACAGCAAGCAGTTTAGCAGTTACACCGGCGGGCCCCGGTGGCAATATATTTATAAAAACCGAAAGCTTACCTTGACTTGGAAGAGTTGCAGTGTTGGATAGCCTTAGCCAGCTAGCTAACATAAGTTGGATAAATTAGCTAAGTAAGTGAAAGGTAAAAATAACAATGAGGAATAAATACATTTCTCTTTGCTGCTAAATGTTAAGAAAATAAATTTTTCAAAACTGTTCAACTGTTGTCTTTCTCTTTGACTCAACTAGTGCTAGCTAGCAGTAGCTTATGCTTTCAGTACTAGATTCATTATCTGATCCTTTGATTGGATGGACGACATGTCAGTTCATGATGCAAGAGCTCTTATAGGCCGGAGGACATCCTCTGGAAGTTGTCATAATTACTGTGTAAGTCTATGGAAGGGGTTGAGAACCATGAGCCTCCTAGGTTTTGTACGGAAGCCAATGTACCCAGAGGAGGATGGAAAATATCTGTCCTCCAGCTACACCATGTTGCTACCCTAGAGGGTGCTGTTGAGGCTACTGTAGAGCAAAACAGTGTTTTAATTAGTTATTTGCGACGTGAATATATTTAGTATAGTTTTATCTAAAAAGGATAACTTTTGTAATGTTTCACATGTACGCACACACAGTCTTCCGTCGGTTCATGTGAGAGTGCAAACTGAGCCCGATAGTGGCATAAACACACACGTGGACACACACACACACCCTGTCTCCTGAGTGGTCGATAGTGGCATGATCCCTGACCTCCCATCAGCCTCTGGGGTGTCATTACCCAGACTGCACTCTTCCTGCTGGACTGTCAGTGACAGTAACGTTACCCGGGTCTACGCTGGTGGTGTCACCCTGAACACACACACACGCACATGCACACACACACACACGTAAACACTTTGGCCCAGTAAAAACAGACAGAATGACACCCTGTCGCCGCGACAACTCCCCGTGGTCGCCATGACGCATGTGCCTGTCAATCAGAAAGGACACATTCCAAGATGTGAACAACATCCAAGTTTGATTTATTTCGAATTTTAAAACATATAATCTACCTGCAGTGAAGCACTTCAACATTTACATTACATTCAGTCATCTACCAGACATTCCCATCCAGAGTGATCCACAGGAGCAACCAGGGTTAAGCGCCTCACCCAAGGGCACAAGGACAAATCCCCCACCCTGTCGAATTGGGGACCCGAACCAGCGACCTCTCGGCCACCGGCCCAAACTCCTAATCGCCAGGCCACCAACCATCCAAGATCCCCCCCACAGTTACCCTCGAGAGCTGCCCCTCAACCATCCAAAAACCCCTCCACAATCACCCTTGAAAAACCACCCCCTCCACTCCCAACCCCCAAACTTTATATTGGACAGACAGAGCAGTTCCCTACCTCCTCCCGCTGCCACCTCCCTCCTCCATTTTTGGGGTAGTGCTGTAATCAATTTGTTGTAATCTTGGATTGAGCTTCCTTCTCATTCCTTCTCATACAATTTCGTTAGCTTCATGAAATACATACTGTAACTCTACCATTCCAATTATCAATATCATTTAAAAACAAAATACCCTTCTCAAACATCTTTTCCATTAATACAGGTATTTTATCAACCATCACATTGGAGTTCAACCATAATATTTTGTGTAATATCGGTTCTATCTTTTTTGGGAGATTAAATTGAAATTGTAAACAGCTCTGCTGTAACGATCCCGTGTTATGATTTAACTGGATAGAACCCAAATGCAGACAAGTACACCAAGCCAGAGAAGTTTTAACAGGTTTATTATAATGTTCAATAGTCCAGGTTTCCAATAAATGGGGAAGAGCAAGTCCAGGTTACAGTGAGGGTACAGATCCAGGTCAGGGCAGGTGTGGTACCGTAATGTCCTAGTGTCCGTGGGGAGTCCAAAGGAGAGGTCCGATAGTGGAGAGCAGGATGGTGGTGGCAGGAGTGAAGCGGAGGCAGGAGTCAGGTTCCAAATATATGGTTGTCTTGACTATGATCTGACGATGAGTGGCAAGTTTGACCGGGTCTTAAAGGGCTGAGGTGATTATGGTGAATGAGCTGCAGCTGGAACCCTGACTCCCGCACACCAGACTTCACTCCTGCAATCAAGGACAAACAGAGGGGGGGGAAGAGCAGAGAGAGCTACCTAGCAGCAGTAGGCCTAACAGTACCCCCCTCTCTCGGACGCCACCTGGCGGCGACAGGGGTTTATCGGGATGTAACCGATGAAATTCACGGACCAGAGCAGGATCCACAATGAAGCTCCTGGGCACCCAGGAAACGTTCCTCAGGACCATAACCCTCCCAATCCACCAGGTAATGGAAACCACGACCCCGGCGGCGAACATCCAGAAGTCGCCGGACAGTGTAGACAGGACCCCACCCACGATCCGGGGCGGAGGAGGGGGACGAGAGGGCGGGCACAGAGGGCTGAGAGACACAGGCTTGATCTGGGATACATGAAAAGTGGAATGAACCCGTAGGGAGGCAGGAAGCTGTAGCTTAACCGCTGCAGGGGTTAACAATAGACAGTATCTTGAACGGTCCTATAAAACGCGGCGCCATCTTCTTAGATTCTACTTTCAATGGAAGATCACGTGACTTAAGCCATACCTCTTGACCAGGAGAGTAACCGGGAGCCTGGGACCGGTGACGGTTGGCTTGCCTCTGCATGTATGTGAGCTCGGGACAGAGCTACCCTGGCCTTCCTCCAGACCTTGAAGCAGCGGCGCATGTGGGACTGCACCGAGGTACGCCAGTTCCCTCTCTTGAGAAGGGAACAGGGGAGGTTGATAACCCAGAGCACACAGAAAGGGAGACAAACCAGAGGAAGCGTTAGTCAAGGGTGTTATGAGCATATTCCACCCAGGGGAGCATGGAGCTCCAAGACCCAGGGTTAGACCCTGTGACACAGCGGAGAGCGGTCTCCATCTCCTGGTTCGCTCTCTCGGCTTGCCCGTTGGTCTGGGGGTGATATCCAGAGGACAGGCTGGATGTGATGCCCAAAGCTTTACAGAAAGCTTTCCATACCTGGGAGACAAACTGGGGACCCCTGTCGGAGACAATATCAGTGGGCAGACCATGAGAGCGGAACACATGTTCAACCAAAATATCAGCCGTCTCTCTGGCAGTGGGCAGTTTAGGTAGGGCCAAAAAATGAGCAAACAGAAAACGATCAATCACAGTAAGAATGACAGTCTTTCCAGACGAGGGGAAGTCCAGTGACAAAATCCAAAGCAATGTGGGACCAGGGGCCGACTGGGTATTGGCAGAGGTCGTAGATGACCAGCGCTGGCCTGGGTGGAGTTCTTACTTCGTGCACAGACCGTACAAGCAGCAATGAAGGCTCGAGTGTCCGCCTCCATCCTGGGCCACCAGAACTTCCGTCGCACAAAGTCAAGGGTCCGAGTAACTCCAGGGTGACAGGTAAGGGGAGACGAGTGGAGCCCACTGAAGTACCTGGGAGCGAACAGACTCAGGGACAAACAACCGGTTAGGAGGACCGCTCCCAGGGTCAGCTTGATGATGTTGAGCCTGTCTAACAATCCCTTCGATGTCACATGTAATGGCCGCAATACTGCAGGTAGGAGGCAAGATGGGTTCAGGGTTACTACCAGTATCAACAGCAGAATGAACACGAGACAGGGCGTCAGGCTTGACGTTGCGTGACCCAGGACGGTAAGACAGAGAAAAATTGAATCTCCCAAAAAATAGTGCCCACCTGGCTTGACGGGGGATTGAGCTGCTTAGCTGACTGGATGTATGCCAGATTCTTGTGATCCGTCCAAACGATGAAGGGTTGTTCCCCCCCTCCAACCAATGCCGCCACTCCTCGAGAGCCAGCTTAACGGCGAGCAGTTCACGATTGCCAACATCATAATTCCTCTCTGCCTAGAAAGCTTCCGTGAAAGAAAAGCACAGGGATGCAGTTTGTTATCTTCAGGAAAACGTTGCGACAAAACCGCACCTACCCCAGTGTCGGATGCATCCACCTCCACGACAAACTGGCGGTCTGGGTCCGGCTGCATCAGATGGGAGCCGAGGCGGCGATGTTTCAGTTCTTGAACGCTGATTCGGCCCCTTCATTCCAACGAACGGTAGTGAGATGGAGGTGAGAGCGGTGAGTGGTGCCGCAATGCGGCTGTAGTCCTTGATGAACCTCCTGTAGAAGTTCGCAAACCCCAGGAATCGTTGAGTTGCTTGCGGGTGGAGGGCTGGCCAGTCCGTGACTGCAGAGATCTTAGCTGGGTCCATCCGCAACTCCCCGAGCGATTATGTAACCCAAAAAAGAGGTCTCAGACACATGAAATTCACATTTCTCCATCTTCACAAATAGTTTGTTCTCCAACAACCTTTGCAACACCTGGCGCACATGTAGTTCATGTTCCTGGGAGGACTCTGAGAAAATCAGGATATCATCCAGATAGACAAAAACAAAAGCGATTCAACATGTCCCCGAAGGACATCATTCACAGTGCCTGAAAAACAGCAGGGCATTAGACAAACCAAAAGGCATGACCAGATACTCAAAATGTCCCAAGGGTGTGTTGAAGGCAGTCTTCCATTCATCACCTTTACGAATGCGCACCAGGTGATACGCATTTCGTAGATCAAGTTTCGTAAAGATTTAATCAAAGGCAGAGAATACTTGTTCTTAATGGTGATATTGTTAAGTCCACGGTAATCAATACAGGGTCTGAGGGTCTTATCCTTCTTAGCAACAAAAAAGAATCCTGCTCCTACAGGTGACGAGGAAGGACGCATAATACCTGCCGCCAAGGAGTCCCGAATGTAGTTCTCCATAGCCTCCGTCTCCGGCCGGGAGAGATTGTACAGGCGACTGCTGGGAGCGGGGCTCCTGGCTGGAGGTCAATGGCGCAGTCATAAGGCCGGTGAGGAGGAAGAGAAGTAGCTCTGTGTTTGCAGAAAACGGATGCCAGGTCATGATACGCGTCAGGAACAGCAGAAAGATCCATGGACTCCAGTGGAGGTTGAGGCACAGTACTGGCAGGAGTCTGAGCAGAACACAAACAATTCACATGACAAAAAGTGCTCCATGAAACAATGCTACCTGTCACCCAATCAATGTGTGGATTGTGTCTTATGAGCCAGGGGATACCAAGGACCAGGGGGTCTGTGGGCAGTCGATAATATGGAATTGAATGTTCTCCTGATGATTTCCCGACACTCTAAGACACACAGGAACAGTCTGATGGGTAATACGGGTCAACAATTGTCCATTTAGACCCTTAGCCTGCAGCGGACAGTCCATAGGAACAGTCTCCAAATCCATCTGTTGAGCCCACTCTCTATCCAAAAGCTTTCGTCGGCCCCAGAGTCAATCAGCGCACTAACCGAGAAATTCTGAGACTGCCACTGGAGGGATGCCTGGAGCAGAATGCGGGGAGAAGAGGAAGAATCCGCTGCTTTCGGCTCACCAAAACTTCTCCCATTAATGATGAGCCGGGCCTTTTCCCGGACGAACTGGGCAGGAAGGAACGAAATGACCAGCTTCTCCACAATACAGGCAGACCCGAGCCTGAATACGGCGTGCACGCTCCTCTGAGGACAACCGTGCACGACCCACCTCCATGGCTTCGGGTTCAGTGCTCCTCGTATCGACTCGGGAAGACACGGCTTTCTCCGTAGGGAAGATGCAGGGAGGATTTTGTTGATGACAGACACTCCTCTCCCGGCGGCGCTCCCGAATCCGATTATCCAACCTGATAGTGAGTGAAATAAGATTATCCAGCGTAGGCGATTCATCATATGACACCAATTCATCCTTTAAAGTCTCAGACAAAGTATTGATGAACACTCCTTGTAATGCCTCGTCATTCCAACCACTCACTGCTGCTAAAGTCCGAAACTCCACTGCCATCTCCGCCACACTACGAACCCCCTGCCGAAGAGAAAACAACCGTTTCGCAGCCTCCTTGCCTCGTACGGGGTGGTCAAAAACCTTCCTCATCTCCGTGGTGAAGGCCACGTAAACGTTGCAAATGTCCGACTGACTCTCCCAGACCGCGGATCCCCAGGCACGAGCGGAACCGCTAGTAGAGTTGATAAGGTAGGCAATACGGGCTCTTTCTGAGGCGTAGGTGAGGGGCTGTTGTTCAAACACTAACGAGCATTGAGTCAAAAACTCGCCACAGGTTCCCATGTTCCCGTCATAGCGCTCTGGAGCAGGAACAAAAGGCTCTCTGATCTGGGCTGAAGGGGTAGTAAGGGCAGACACTTGATTGGTGAGTAATTGAACCTGATTAAGCAGCACCTGACTGTCCTCAGCAATCGTCTTAAACAGGGTATCATGTCGGCCAAGTAAAATGCCTGATTGGCTATGGCAGTCCAAATTTGAGTGCACTCTGGGGTGGTATCCGAGCTACTGTCTGCTGGGTTCATGTTGGTCAGATCATACTGTTATGATTTAACTGGATAGAACCCAAATGCAGACAAGTACACTAAGCCAGAGAAGTTTTAACAGGTTTATTATAATGTTCAATAGTCCAGGTTTCCAATAAATGGGGAAGAGCAAGTCCAGGTTACAGTGAGGGTACAGATCCAGGTCAGGGCAGGTGTGGTACCGTAATGTCCTAGTGTCCGTGGGGAGTCCAAAGGAGAGGTCCGATAGTGGAGAGCAGGATGGTGGTGGCAGGAGTGAAGCGGAGGCAGGAGTCAGGTTCCAAATATATGGTTGTCTTGACTATGATCTGACGATGAGTGGCAAGTTTGACCGGGTCTTAAAGGGCTGAGGTGATTATGGTGAATGAGCTGCAGCTGGAACCCTGACTCCCGCACACCAGACTTCACTCCTGCAATCAAGGACAAACAGAGGGGAGGGGAAGAGCAGAGAGAGAGCTACCTAGCAGCAGTAGGCCTAACATCCCGGCAGTCTGAGTCGGGTCCTGTCTGGTGACTAGTTTTTCCTGTTCGTGATCTCCAGTTTCCCGAGGGTTCGGGAACGCTCCGGGGAGCTCTCTTGTTTTCCGCACCTGCATCCCATCAGCAATCTGCACACCTGGTCCTGATCATCACCCTTCTTAGGCTCTGGCCAAACATCCAGTTCCTGCCGGATCGTTAGCCATGAACATCACTCGTCCGGAACCCTCACCCTACCTCTGCTTGATGGTCGGCGGCTGCCGAGCCATCATTGGACCAACAACTGCACCCTCAACAACTCATCCACGCCGCCCGCTCTGTTCCCTGGATTATCCTGCACCTTTTTTGAATCTGTAATAAACCCTCACCTTCGTTCAACTCTCCTTGTCCTGGTCTGCTTCTGGGTTCTGTCTGAGGGAACCGTGACAGAACGATCCGGCCAGTAATGAACCCAGCGGACCTGGACTCTGTTCGCTCATGCCATTACCCATCAGGAGAAGATGTTGGGCCATCATAGCACGGTACTACAGGAGATCGCGTTGTCAGTTCGGAACCTTTCTACCGGTCTGACGGAGGTCCAGAACCAACGCAAGTTTCCGGTGGAGGATCCACTACCGGTTTCACCCATCTCGCCTGCCGCTTCTGGAGCTGTGTCCTTCCGTGAGCCCGAGGTTCCGGCGCCGGATAGATATGAGGGGGAGCTGGGAAGATGCCGTTCCTTCCTTATGCAGTGTGGATTAGTGTTCGATCTACAGCCCTACTCTTATGCCACAGACAAGGCTAGGATAGCCTTTGTGATTGCGTTGCTGCGTGGTCGGCGCTGGAGTGGGCTTCAGCCGTTTGGGAACGACAAGACCCCTGCATGGATTCATACCAGGGGTTCACGGCCGAGATGAGGAAGCTCTTCGACCATTCCGTCCGAGGAGGGGACGCAGCTAGGCGCCTGTTTTCGCTTCACCAAGGAACTCGCAGCGTGGCCGACTTCGTGATCGAGTTCAAGACGTTGGCGGTGGAGAGTGGGTGGAGCGAGGAGTCTCTGCAAGCGGCCTTTTACCAGGGTCTGTCGGAGCAGCTCAAGGATGAGTTGATCTCCTATCCGGACCTAGTGACCTGGACAGCTTGGTAGCCTTGTCTATTCGGGTGGATAATCGAGTCCGAGAGCGAAGGAGGGAGAAGCAATGGGGTCCGTCCAATCGATCAGCTTCTCAGTTCCCAGTCGGGTCGGGTGGTGGACCAGAACACGTCGATCATTCTCCACCACAATGGATTAGTGGAGAGGTCCTCTCTCCCGATTCTGAACCCATGCAAGTGGGGGGCGGCACGGGTTAACCAGGAGGAGCGTCAACAAGACGTAAGACCAACTGCTGCCTCTACTGTGGTAGCTCGGGACATTACATCTCCACTTGTTCCCGGCGGTCGTCAAACTGCCCGGCTCGCTAAAGTTGGGAGGACTTTTAGCGAGCCAGTTTCAACCTCTCAGTACCTCTGTCAGACCCCGTTTCCCGGCTACCCTTGTGAACAGGAATCAGAGCTTAGCGCTTAACGCTTTTATCGATTCAGGTGCCGATGGAAGCTTTCTTGATGCCGAGTTGGTGGAACAGCTGGGGCTTTCCAAGGAGCAATTGCCGAAGCCATTGAAGCGACCACTCTGAACGGCAGTAGTCTGGCACGTATCACGATGAGGACTGAACCGGTTAAGATGCGGTTGTCGGGGAATCATTCTGAGATGATTTCATTCTTCATTCTGCCGTCTTCCCATGTTCCTCTGGTCCTTGGATACCCCTGGCTGAAGGAACACAATCCCACGTTCGATTGGGTGACGGGCAAGGTAACGAGTTGGAGCCTTGATTGTCATGCTAACTGTCTCAGGACTGCCTGCCCCCATTCGGTTCCCAGTCAGGTGATTGAGGCTAAACCCCCAGATTTGTCCCTGGTTCCCGAGACATATCACGATTTGGGGGAAGTTTTCAGTAAGCAGAAGGCTCTGTCACTCCCCCCCCCACCGACCATATGATTGTGCCATCAACCTGGTTCCTGGAGCTGTCTACCCCAAAGGGAAGGTTATACAGTATCTCCCGACCTGAACGTGAGGCGTTGGAGACCTACATCAAGGAGTCCCTAGCTGCTGGTCTCGTTCGTCCCTCGTCATCACCCCTGGGGGGCAGGATTCTTCTTTGTGGGTAAGAAGGATGGCTCTCTTCGACCGTGTATTGATTATCGGGGGTTGAATGACATCACGGTCAAGAACAAGTATCCCCTGCCCTTGATGAGTTCTGCCTTCGACTCCTTACAGGGTGCTACGGTGTTCACCAAGCTAGACCTACGCAATGCGTATCACCTGGTCCGGATCAGAGAGGGGACGAGTGGTTGACGGGTTTCAATACACCGATGGGTCACTTCGAGTATCAGGTGATGCCGTTTGGACTGACCAATGCTCCAGCGGTATTCCAGAGTATGGTGAACGACGTCCTGAGAGATATGATCGGTCTCTTTGTGTTTGTTTACCTGGATGACATTCTGATCTTCTCGAAGGAACCTTCCGACCACGTCCAGCATGTCCGGCAGGTTCTGCAGCGATTGTTGGAGAATCGCCTGTTCGTGAAGGCCGAGAAGTGCGAGTTTCACGCCCACACGACATCCTTTCTCGGGTACATCATCTCCAGGGGAGAGATTAGGATGGACCAGGAGAAGGTTAGAGCGGTTCTGGAATGGGCCCAGCCCGGTACGAGATTGCAGCTCCAGAGATTTTTGGGGGTTTGCGAATTTCTACCGCAGATTCATCCGGGATTACAGCCGTGTGGCCGCTCCATTAACTGCCTTGACTTCCAGTATCAGGACCTTCAAGTGGAATCCGGAGGCGGATCGAAAGCGTTTCTGGATTTGAAGAGGCGATTCACCAACGCACCGATTCTCTCTCAACCGGACACGGCCCGTCAGTTCGTCGTTGAAGTGGACCGCGTCTGATGTGGGAGTTGGCGCCATCCTGTCGCAGCGATGCTCCACGGACAGTAAACTCCATCCCTGCGCCTACTACTCTCGTCGCCTTTCGCCTGCGGAGAGGAATTACGATGTGGGTAACCGGGAGCTTCTCGCGGTGAAACTTGCCTTGGAGGAGTGGCGCCACTGGTTGGAGGGCGGAGCAACCGTTTATTGTCTGGACTGACCACAAGAATCTTGCTTACGTGCAATCGGCTAAAGCGTCTCAACTCCCGTCAGGCCAGGTGGGCGTTGTTTTTCGGACGATTCAAGTTTGCCCTGACGTTCCGACCTGGATCTAAGAACGGCAAGGCGGACGCCTTGTCCCGGATGTTCTCCAAGACGGAGGAGGGTGGGTCCAAGACCGAGACAATCCTCCCCCGGAACTGCGTCGTGGGAGCAGTTATGTGGAAGATTGAGGAGGAGGTGCTGGCGGCCCTTCGGACTCAGCCCGGTCCCGGTAACGGTCCACCCGGTCGGTTGTTTGTGCCTGAGTCGGTTCGTCCTGCTGTCCTCAAATGGTCCCACGCCAGTAAGATGGCTTGTCACCCTGGCGTGGCTCAGACTATGGCGTTTCTTCGCAGACGTTTTTGGTGGCCTGCCATGGCCGAGGATACTCGGGGTTTTGTTGCTGCCTGTCCAGTGTGTGCGCAGAATAAGAGTACCAATCGGCCCAGCTCTGGACTACTTCACCCCCTTCCTATTCCCCGGCGACCATGGTCGCATCTGGCCCCTGGACTTCGTCACTGGGTTGCCCGCTTCTGAGGGGAACACGGTCGTTCTGACTATCGTGGACAGATTCAGCAAGTTCGCCCACTTTGTGCCAATTGCCAAGCTTCCCTCTGCCTCGGAGACGTCCGAGATCCTGGTTAGGGAGGTTTTCAGGGTCCACGGTTTGCCCAGTGATATCGTTTCCGACCGTGGCCCTCAGTTTACCTCTGCTGTCTGGAAGTCCTTCTGTTTGGCCATTGGAGCTACAGTCAGTCTCACATCTGGTTTTCACCCCCAATCCAATGGTCAGGCGGAGAGAGCCAACCAGAAGATGGAATCCACGCTACGCTGTCTGGTCTCTTCCAACCCCACCTCCTGGGTCTCTCAGTTGCCTTGGGTTGAGTATGCCCACAATACTCTCCCTACATCTGCCACTGGGATGTCTCCCTTCCAGTGCCTGTATGGCTACCAACCTCCCCTTGTTCCCTTCTCAGGAGAAGGAGCTCTCAGTGCCTTCTGTTCAGGCCCATATTCGTCGTTGCCACCGGACCTGGCATCGGGCCAGAAAGGCACTCCTTAGAGTTTCGGACCGGTATCAGCTCCAGGCGAATCGTCGCCGGATCCCCGCTCCCACCTACACCATCGGAGATAGGGTCTGGTTGGCCACACGGGATCTTCCTTTACGGACTGAGTCTAGGAAGTTGTTACCAAGTTCATTGGTCCGTTTGTGGTGGAGAAGGTGATCAATCCAGTGGCAGTTCGACTCAAACTACCGAGGGACGCTCAGAGTCCATCCCACCTTTCATGTCTCCTGCCTCAAGCCTGTCTTCCTCAGTCCTCTGTTGCCTCCTCCGCCTCCTCCTCCTCCTCCTCGGATGATCGGAGGTGGTCCTGCCTACACGGTGCGTCGCATCATGGATTCCAGACGGCGGGGCCGGGGTTTCCAGTATCTCGTGGACTGGGAGGGGTATGGTCCTGAAGAGAGGAGTTGGATTCCGCGGCGACAGGTCCTAGATGCTGACCTCATCAGTGATTTCACCGCCTCCATCCTGGCGCTCCGAGAGTCCGCCCGGTGGCGTTCGTCGGAGGGGGTACTGTAACGATCCCGGCAGTCTGAGTCGGGTCCTGTCTGGTGACTAGTTTTTCCTGTTCGTGATCTCCAGTTTCCCGAGGGTTCGGGGAACGCTCCGGGAGCTCTCTTGTTTTCCGCACCTGCATCCCATCAGCAATCTGCACACCTGGTCCTGATCATCACCCTTCTTAGGCTCTGGCCAAACATCCAGTTCCTGCCGGATCGTTAGCCATGAACATCACTCGTCCGGAACCCTCACCCTACCTCTGCTTGATGGTCGGCGGCTGCCGAGCCATCATTGGACCAACAACTGCACCCTCAACAACTCATCCACGCCGCCCGCTCTGTTCCCTGGATTATCCTGCACCTTTTTTGAATCTGTAATAAACCCTCACCTTCGTTCAACTCTCCTTGTCCTGGTCTGCTTCTGGGTTCTGTCTGAGGGAACCGTGACATCTGCATTGCTTGTTTGAAAAAGAGAGATACTATGAACAAGGTTTCATTTTCAATTAATCGAAAATGAGAAATGGCAATCTGCACAAAGGCAAAAAGGCCATTTTTAAACAATGGATGAGCTGTTCTTAGTTCTTAGTTCTTAGATCTTCAATGAGACATTGCAGGGATTTAGCTTGCAGACTTAATATCAAACTTCAGTCATCGGCATACATGGACACCTTTGTTTTTAAACCTTGGATTTCTAATCCTCTAATGTTGTTATTTGATAAGATTTTAATAGCTAGAGTTTCAATGGACATAACGAATAAATATGGTGACAGTGGACACCCTTGTTTAACTCCTCTTGCCGCTATCACTACATATTCGTCGCCAAATCCACTGGCTCCAGGCCATCTATAAATCACTGCTAGGCAAATCCCCGCCTTATCTTAGCTCATTGGTCACCATAGCAACACCCACCTGTAGTATGCGCTCCAGCAGGTATATCTCACTGGTCATCCCCAAAGCCAACACCTCCTTTGGCCGCAATTCCTTCCAGTTCTCTGCTGCCAATGACTGGAACAAATTGCAAAAATCTCTGACGCTGGAGACACTTATCTCCCTCACTAACTTTAAGCATCAGTTGTCAGAGCACCTTACCGATCACTGCACCTGTACACAGCCCATCTGAAATTAGCCCGCCCAACTACCTCATCCCTATATTGTTATTTATTTTGCTCATTTGTACCCCAGTATCTCTATTTGCACATCATCTCTTGCACATCTATCATTCCAGTGTTAATACTAATTGTAATTATTTTGCACTATAGCCTATTTTATTGCCTTACCTCCATAACTTGCTACATTTGCACACACTGTATATATATGTATTTCTGTTGTATTTTTGACTTTGTTTTGTTTTACCCCATATGTAACTCTGTGTTGTTGTTTTATCGCATTGCTTTGCTTTATCTTGGCCAGGTCGCAGTTGTAAATGAGAACTTGTTCTCAACTGGTTTACCTGGTTAAATAAAGGTGAAATAAATAAAATAAAATAAATAAATAAATAAAAATTTACTATTATACACCTGGGGTTGCTATATATTACGTTTACCCATTGAATGAGAGACTCACTGGAATTGATATATATATATATATATATATATATATATATATATATATATATATATATATATATATATATATATATATGAAATCCAGTCTTACTCCGAAGGCCTTTCTTAGATATTTCATGTTGTTCTATAATTTCTAGTAGTTGTCGTATATTGTCTCCAATGTATTGTCCATGTAAAAAACCTGTCTGATCAGGATGAACAATACCTGGTAAAACCTTTTTAATTCTGAGTGCTATGCATGTCGCTCGTATTTTTGCATCAAACATTAAAGTGTAATAGGCCTCCAGTTTTTTAGATAGACTGGATATTTGCCATCAGGGTCTTGTTTTAATAATAGTGAAATCAGACCTTCCTGCTGAGTGTGTACCTGACAGACTACCATTTCTATAGGAGTAGTTAAAACAAGCTAATTATGGAGCTTTGAGTATATAAAAAAGGCTTGATATACTGTACCTCTACCGGTATGCCATCAAGCCCTGGGGTTTTTCCAAACTGAAAGGAATTAATAGCCTCAAAAAGTTATTCCTCTGTAATTTGGCCTTGGTGATTTCCTTTACGGTCCATTGAGGTACTTAACACTGTTTTATAGTCTCCCACCATAATAATTTGATCGTTTGTTGCCTGTAAGTTCAATAGATTGGTATAAATATTTTCTAAGAAGTGTGGATCATACTGATTTGGACCATATACATTAATGAGCCAAATCTGTTTTTCATCCACTTTTATATTCAAAAGGGTTCCTTGCTGATCATTCCTGATTCTTTACACATTCGGATCAATATTTTTGTTAATTCGTATCCTCACACCTTTTGAGTTCCTTTTTCCATGACAGAAAATTATTTCGCCTCCCCATTCCTTTTTCCACGCAACTTCATCTAAAGATGTAGAGTGAGTTTCCTGTAAACATTATATTCCTTTTGTAACTGGTGTGAACAATGAAAACTGAATATCAATGTAGACAAAACTAAGGTAGTACATTACCCGAGGAATGCAGCAGTGTAACACCTTTATTTTCTGCTGTGGTCCTGCCATATTAGATGTTGTAGTATCTGGGGTTGACTATGAATTCATTTTTGGATTACAATGTGTCTGTTAACCTCTACGGGATCGGTGTCCTGTATACAGGATGGTTGAGCTAACGTGTGCTAATGTGATTAGCATGACTGTTGTAAGTAACAGCAAACCTTCCTGGACATAGACATGTCTTATATGGGCAGAAAGCTTAAATTCTTGATAATCTAACTACACTGTCCAATTTACAGTAGCTATTACAGTGAAAAACAAACATGCTATTGTTTGAGGAGAGTGCACAACAACAAAAAACATATCACGGCATCTGGTTTGATACATTCACCTCTGAAGGTAGATAATGTACATTCAGTAATCTTGCTCTGATTTGTTAGCCTAAGGGACCCAGAGATAAAATGTAGCACAGTTTTGTTTGATAAAATAATTTTTTATATTCAAATGTAGGAATTGGGTTCTACAGTTTGAACCCCTGCTGTCTCTGGCTCCACACCCACCCCGCCCGGCCATCTAGATGTGTGAAAGTTAGTGTATAAGCTAATGATCCATCATGTATGACGTTCCTGGGAGTGTGTAAACTTACATTTTGTATTACCATATCATTTTTGTTTGTTCTCTATAGTTATGTACTTGAAAATGTATCAATTGACCAATTTGGCACATTTGGGTAGACTTGATACAAAATATTCCAGTATTGCAATGCTCCACTGGATCAATCTGAAACTTTGCAACACACTGCAATAATATATTGTGGCCTTTCTCTTGCATTTCAAAGATGATGAAAAAAAAAAATAGAAAACACGTTTTTTTGGTTTGTATGATCTTTTACCAGATCTAATGTGTTATATTCTACTACACAAATTTCACATTTCCACAAACCTCAAAGTGTTTCCTTTCAAACGGTATCAATAATATGCATATCCTTGCTTCAGGTCCTGAGCTACAGGCAGTTAGATTTGGGTATGTCATTTTAGGCGAAAATTGAAGAAAAAAAAAGTGTCCGATCCTTAAGAGGTTAAATATATAGCTAACCATGTGAATGGTGCCCTTCATGCCATTACTGCTAAGAATACATGTCATTCTTTTAAATCAGCACTTTTAGAGAGCAATGAACTAAAGTGGCACCAACTGATAAACCAACCTGAAAGTAACAAACTGACCACTTACAGACTTTTAAAATGCTATTTTGTGACAGAACGCTACGTACTGTGTGTACTGTTTTATCCAAGCAATATCGAAGCTCTTTTGCTAAATTTAGACGTGGGAGTGACCCTTCTCGCCATTGAGACGGGTCGATACACAAACACTCCCCTAGATAAGCGTTTATGCACTTTTTTGTAACGATGGTTCATGCCTTGTATTACTGTGAGTTATACAACGAAATTAAGGATGATATTTTTCGTCACAATAGGTCACAATAATGTGAAGTTGTGGGGGGGGGGATCAGCTAACTTTTCTGCTATTCTTTCTGCTATTCTATTCTGTCATGAGGCTAAGATTTTTTTTTGCAAATTTCCTGCAATTCTACACTTTCTGTCATGAGGCTGAAAGACAATTTTGCCGTTCTAAAGCAAATTTCCTGCTTTTCTAAAAAAAAATATATCATAGAGAATGCTATCTTGGGGCCCAACCCTCACATGACTTCAGCACAACCCCCTTTTTTCTGGACAGGGGCCTATCAACCCCCTTTCAGACCAGGAACCCTGGTTGACCCCAGTGGCCAGAATAAGTCCCATTTGAAGTGACAGGCTTGACCAGCAGGGCCAGTATATGGCCCCAATCAGCCTGCTTTCTTGATTCAGGGCTATATCACGTATTCTAAACAAACCGGAAGAGCCCAAGTTGGAATGCTTTTACACGACAGGGCAGTTAAAGTCCAGATCCACATACTTCCTCTTTTTCTAAGAAAATAGGCCAACTCATTCAACAATGGACCAAGATGTCAGGCTCTGTCGTAGCCGGCCATGACCGGGAGACCCATGGGGCGGCGCACAATTGGCCCAGAGTCGTCCAGGGTAGGGGAGGGAATGGCCGGCAGGGATGTAGAGCATGGCGTTTGCAACGCCAGGGTTGTGGGTTCGATTCCCACGGGGGGCCAGTATGAAAAATAAAAAGATAATGTAAGTCGCTCTGGATAAGAGCGTCTGCTAAATGACGTAAATGTAAAAATGAATAAAAAAAAGTCATCTAAACACCTTTCCTAACAGCACATAAAACATGAAGGACTCATATAATGTTGGGGTTAGGGTAAAGTATACTATGTGATATTATTTAGTTTTTACTATGTTATCACAAGGTGTAATATGCTTCTTACAAGTAACAATGCAATGTGTAACCTAACCAAGGCCTGTTTGGTGCCTTCGGACGGCAACCTTCGTTTCATTCACTATTGGACTGTTTCTGTATGGTACATGAAGAACATGCTTTGGACACTTATGGACAAATACCTAATTTCTCCAATTGGCATGAACATGCCAACGCTAGGAGAGGTCAGGGGAGGCTTGGATGACTATCTCCCCCTTTCCACGCTTGAACCAATCAGCAGGGTCAGATGGTTTGGCAGGGCATTTTGAACACTCCCCTCAAATTTAGGAACTAACATAGGAGGAATGTTTCACAGCTCAGTTTCAGATGAACGTTTCACACCTCAGTTTCAGAGGAATGTTTTGTCTGTCAGACGTAACTGTCGAAACGACTTCTGGACGAACCACCCAAGGACTTACTCTTGCAAGTTGTCCTTTTTCCATTGAAGCTGAGCTAAGGATTCCGGATCACCAGCTCGTATTTGATTGATCCCGTCTAGATCTCAGTCATTGAAGACAAACGCTAGCGTTCCTCGGCAAACCTACGTTGGAACCCAGGACTACCTGGCCTTTTTCTGAGTCTCCTCCCAGGACTCCGATCGCCGAGCTTGCGTGAAGCCGACTCACCATCAAATAGTGCGGCCGCACTGTTTATCTGACCGAAGACCGCCATTCCATCTATTGAGTGTAATTATACAGCTAATTGCCTTTTCTCTCTTGCATTGGCATGATGTGTAATGTGTAGCTCTGTAGATTGGCGTTAAAGTGGAACTGACAGATTTTTAACTACTTTGCAGATATGAAACAAACAGACAATCATAATATCAGTAAAAAATTATTGAATTCCCAGTTTTTTCTACAAAACCAACTTTATAGGTTTTAAAAATAGGTTCTATTTGACTTAGCATTCCATGACGTACACTAAGGCATTGTTGGCAGAATAGATGGATGTAGTTCAATGCATGATTAATATAATTCACCAATTAATTTATTGGTAGTCCAAAAAATACTGCTATCAGGTTGTAAATCACAGCTGGCCTGGTACATTGTTTGCTGCCTCCATTCGGGATGCACTGTTTCAGTTTCAATAACTCAATATTTTGAGAAAAAAAACGGACGAATGTCAAAACAATCAGACTATCAAAGGCAATGATCACAAGTCAGTCATAATGTGGCTAATAGGCTAGCGTATCTATTTAGGTAGCAAGCTAAACACAGAGCCTAACATTAGCTAGATAGCTAGCTAGCTGCTAGGAGGATGTCATGTCATTGGAGGAGTGGATAAGTCTCTGACTTTTTCCCCTTATATTGTTTTTTGGTGTCTATACACAGCTAGAGATGCAGGTGTCATTTGGTTAGCTAGCAAGAACTTGAACGACTGTTATCCAGTTAGCTAGTATATCTCTTGCGTTCGCAAAATTCACTCTGGCTATCTAGCTAGCTGCTCCGATTTCAGAGCACTCTCGTCTGAGTGTGCCAGAGCACAGAATAACTGATGAATTTACGAACGCGCAACACCTGCTGAATATGACTGGTGTCAGTAAGCGTAGGCAAAAAAAAAAAAATTACAGTTAGTCAAGAACGCTCTAGATAACATGTAAGCAGCCTAACCAACTCTGCTAGGGTAAGTAAAATGGTCAGAGTAAGGTGTTCTTTTATTTGTGTCTGGAAGTAGCTAGTAAGCTAGCCAACTTTAGCCAGTTAGCTTGGGGTGCTTGGTTGGGACAAGCGTGCATTGGCAGGCAGGCTACAGAAGGACAAGTAGGCTACAATTCCTCATTAGATTATCAGTGTAATTTTGACCGCCAACTAGCTGAAAAAGTTTGAGAGGGTTTATCTAATGTTCCTTTGTTAGATTTTAGCTCATCTTGCTCTGGCTCGGATTAGTTGTTGATCTTGTTGTTGTTTATGTTCATAACTGAGGGAGAGAGTGGCTACCTTTTCATGGTTGTTTGATCAATAGGACTGTAAAGTTCCCAAATGTAAGAGGACTCCCGTGGTACTTGCGAAAAATCCATTCACGTGTATTTTGTGGCTTTTGGCGAATGCGTTCTAATGATCTAAAGTCGCGCTGTTGCAACTGCCTGTAAACACAAAGTCCAGTTCAAAGTGAATGATAGCAGGCCTGTGTGGCAAACGGCTTGTTTTCGTAAAGGCCTACTGTAGCTCTGATTGGCTATGGCACACCGGTCTGCGTAGACTCCAGTCCTGGATGTTTTTATTAGGTTTTATTTACTGCAGTGTCTATTAATTGTCCAAATGCATGGCCGCTTCCCCACTCTATATTGCTATAGAATTTTCACAAATGTGACTCGTTTCGGGAAACTAGGCATATGTCGCGCGTCACTACTTCACAGGAGAGGCGTTTGAAAGTAAACTTTTTTTTAAAATCAAAAAGCGTTTTGGGGCAGAAATGGCTTCTGGAACATGTGAACTTTCATGTGCCTTAGTAACATACTTGTATGCCATCTGTAAATAATAATAAAATTGTTAAAATAGGAGCCTAGTTGGTTTAGCCATGGAAAAAGACAGGAACCTTCTCGTTACAGTTAGTCAATAACGCTCTGGATAACATAGAAAGAGCCTAACCAGCTCTGCTAGGGCGAGTAAAATGGTCAGAGTGAGCTGTTCTATCATTTGTGTCTGGAAGTAGCAAGCAAGCTAGCCAACATTAGCCAGTTAGCTTGGGTGCTTGACTACTGTTGTTAGGTCAGAACGCTTGGATCAACCCTACTCCTCGGTCAGAGCGTCCAGTGTGCGCTCTGAACGCTCCGAGAGCGAAACGCTCTGAATTTACGAACGGACAATCTGACAATGCTCTGAGTTTATGAATGGCGCAGGAGGAGATGACTGCAGTTTTACGGGCTCCTAACCAATTGTGCTATTGTGTGTGTTTTTTAGCATTATTTGTAATTTATTTTGTACATAATGTTTCTGCCACCGTTTCTTATAACCGAAAAGAGCTTCTGGATATCAGGACAGCGATTACTCACCTCGTACTGGACAAAGATGTATTCTTTAATGAGTCGGTCGCAAAGGATTTACTTCAGACACCTGACAAGGCCCAAATCCCCGTCATTCGCATGAAAAAGAGACGGAGATATCGGGTATGTAGGTCGGGGTGCCTTGTAAGGATCTGACGGCGAGCGGGTAATCTGCGTCTACCATCAGTCCTGTTAGCCAATCTTCAATCATTTGAAAATAAATTTGACGACCTAAGATTAAGGTTATCCTACCAACGGAACATTAAAAACCGTAATATCTTATGTTTCACAGAGTCATGGCTGAACGACGACATGGACAACATACAGCTGGCACGGTTTTTGGTGCATTGGCAAGATAGAACAGCTGCCTCCGGTAAGACAAGGGGTGGCGGTGTATATTTGTAAACAACAGCTGGTGCACGAAATCTAATATTAAGGAAGTCTCAAGGTTTTGCTCGAGTATCTCATGATAAGCTGTAGACCACACTATTTACCAAGAGAGTTTTCATCTATATTTTTTGTAGCACTTTATTCACCACCACAAACCGATGCTGGCACTAAGACCGCACTCAACGAGCTGTATAAGGCCATAAGCAAACAGGGAAATGGTCATCCAGAGGTGGCGCTCCTAGTAGCCGGGGACTTTAATGCAGGGAAACTTAAATCCGTTCTACCTAATTTCTACCATCATGTTAAATGTGCAACCAGAGGAAAAAAAACTCTTGACCACCTTTACTCCACACACAGAGACGCATACAAAGCTCTCCCTCGACCTCCATTTGGCAAACCTGACCATAATTCTATTCTCCTGATTCCTGCTTACAAGCAAAAACTAAAGCAGGAAGTACCAATGACTCGCTCAATACAGACATGGTCAGATGACGTAGATGCTAAGCTACAGGACTGTTTTGCTAGCACAGACTGGAATATGTTCCGAGATTCTTCCGATGGCCTTGAGGAGTACACACCACATCAGTCACTGGCTTCATCAATAAGTGCATCGATGACGTCATCCCCACAGTGACCGTACGTACATACCCCAACCAGAAGCCATGGATAACAGGCAACATCCACACTGAGCTAAAGGGTAGAGCTGCCGCTTTTAAGGAGCGGGACTCTAACCCGGACGCTTATAAGAGATCCCGCTATGCCCTCCGACGAACCATCAAACAAGCAAAGTGTCAATACAGGACTAAGATTGAATTGTACTACACCGGCTCCGACGCTCGTCGGATGTGGCAGGGCATGCAAACTATTACAGACTACAAAGGGAAAGCACAGCCGCGAGCTGCCAAGTGACACAAGCCTACCAGACGAGCTAAATTACTTCTATGCTCGCTTCGAGGCATCAGCATCAGCTGTTCCGGACGACTGTGTGATCACGCTCTCCGTAGCCGATGTGAGTAAGACTTTTAAACAGGTCAACATTCACAAGGCCGCATGGCCAGACGGATTACCAGGACGTGTACTCTGAGCATGCACTGACCAACTGGCAAGTGTCTTGACTGAGTCTGTAATACCAACATGTTTCAAGCAGACCACCATAGTCACTGTGCCCAAGAACACTAAGGTAACCTGCCTAAATGACTACCGACCCGTAGCACTCATGTCTGTAGCCATGAAGTGCTTTGAAAGGCTGGTCATGGCTCACATCAACACCATTATCCCAGAAACCCTAGATCCACTCCAATTTGCATCCCGCCCTAACAGATCCACAGATGATGCAACCTCTATTGCACTCCACACTGCCCTTTCCCACCTGGACAAGAGGAACACCTACGTGAGAATGCTATTCATTAACTGCAGCTCAGCGTTCAACACCATAGTGCCCTGAAAGCTCATCACTAAGCTAAGGACCCTGGGACTAAACACCTCCCTCTGCAACTGGATCCTGGACTTCCTGACGGGGCGCCCCCAGGTGGTAAGGGTAGGTAACAACAATCAGTCCCCTCCTGTACTCCCTGTTCACCCATGACTGCATGGCCAGGCACGACTCCAACACCATCATTAAGTTTGCCGATGACACAACAGTGGTAAGCCTGATCACCGACGACGATGAGACAGCCTATAGGGAGGAGGTCAGAGACCTGGCCGTGTGGTGCCAGGATAGCAACCTCTCCCTCAACATGACCAAGACAAAGGAGATGATTGTGGACCTTACACTACATGATTCCATATGTGTTATTTCATAGTTTTGATGTCTCCACTATTATTCTAAAATGTAGAAAATAGTAAAAATAAAGAAAAACCCTTGAATGAGTAGGTGTGTCCAAACTTTTGACTGGTGCTGTATATTAAGCTCATCAGATGTACTTTCAGATAAATAAATGACTATTATTGTTCTAATGTTAGTATTATTGTGTTATTGTTAAGATAACTCGTCAGTCAGGTCTTCTTAAAATACAATTTTGTCCAAAAACGGACTGGTGCCCCGATTTATAACATATATTAATTTATCTTTTGAGATACATTTATGATTTATAATAATACGTTCCCTACCAATATCCCCTGTGTGTATGCATGTGTGTGTGTGTGTGTGTGTGTGCGTGTGTGTGTGTGTGTGCGTGTGTGTGTCCAGTTATACCCCAGACACCACCAGATGAAGGTCATCTTACCTGCTGATGTCATCCTGGGTCCAGCCTGACAAGAAACAGAGACAAAGAGTATCACACACAGAATATATGCTTGCACACACACACAAACACACAACACACACACTTGCACTCTCACACACACACACACACACACAACACACACACATGCACTCACACATGCACTCACACACACACAACACACACACACACGCACTCACACACACACACACACACACACACACACAACACACAGAGAGACACAAACACACGTGTATGAGTAGTATGGGACTTGGTTCTTCAATAACTCAGTGTGACCCAGTTTGACCCAGCGTGATTGTGAATTAACTATTTGTATATGTATCATATTTTAGTCAGACTGGATGACTGGATGTTGCTCTTGGTGGGGCTCTTTGTGTGTGTGGGGGGGGGGGTATGTGCCTCCACATTCCTCTGAATGCTTTCGAGATCAGAGGAACAGGGATGTAGAGAAAGAGGACACGAGCGGCTGAGATAGATTTGGGAGAAGAGAGGACAAGCTAGAGGTCAAGAGGAAGAGAGAGAATGAGAGAGAGAGAGAGAGAGACAGAGAGAGAGAGAGAGAGAGAGAGAGAGAGAGAGAGAGAGAGAGAGAGAGAGAGAGAGAGAGAGAGAGAGAGAGAGAGAGGGTGCGTGAGGGAGAGAGAGAGAGAGAAAAGGAACAGAACAGTATATTTTATATATTAAGTAGATATGTTATATATATGAACAACGGTGTTTCTACTTCATACAACAACAGATATGTTGAGATATTTCTGTATTACTATTGCGAGGGAATCCAAGGACTCTGAGATTCTCTGCTAGATTTACTGAACCTAATTTAAGATCCTGTGTTTATACAACCCCTGGGAATAAGTGTATGTGTGTGTGTGTGTGTGTGTGTGTGTGTGTGTGTGTGTGTGGTTTAGACAGCTGTGGTGTATCAGTCATTGTTGGGGGAAAAATAAACCCTCTCTGCAACATCAGCCTGATCCCACGACCCTAGCACCCTAACCTCCTCGACACACGCCACCATAGACTTAGATAGAACACTCATCTTTGTATCTGTTCCATTATTGCTCATAAGTATCATTCATTGGCTGATCCCTCCTAATGACCTGGATGGAATTATGTGATCCTTCCTTAACCCCACAGGAAGTCTCACCTGTTGACTACTTCAAAATGGTGAAAGTTCTCAATGACGCTGCCCCATGCTAAAATAAACTTTTGGGCACTAGAGTTGTCTATCTAAGTCAATGGCACACACACAAACACACACACACGCATACAGTACCAGTAAAAAGTTTGGACACACCTACTCATTATTCAAGGGTTTTTCTTCATTTTTAGTATTTTGTACATTGTGGAATAATAGTGAAGACATCAAAACTATGAAAATAACACATATGGAATCATGTAGTAACCAAAAAGTGATAAACAAATCAAAATATATTTTATTTTAGAAGCCAAGTTAACAAACAGATCACCGATCATTTCGAATACCACCGTACCTTCTCCGCTATGCAATCCGGTTTCCGAGCTGGTCATGGGTGCACCTCAGCCACGCTCAAGGTCCTAAACGATATTATAACCGCGATCGATAATAGACAGTACTGTGCCGCCGTCTTCATCGACCTGGCCAAGGCTTTCGACTCTGTCAACCACCGCATTCTTATTGGCAGACTAAATAGCCTTGGTTTCTCAAATGACTGCCTCGCCTGGTTCACCAACTACTTCTCAGATAGAGTTCAATGTGTCAAATCGGAGGGCCTGTTGTCTGGACCTCTGGCCGTCTCTATGGGCGTGCCACAGGGTTCAATTATCAGGCCGACTCTATTCTCTGTGTATATCAATGATGTCGCTCTTGCTGCTGGTGACGCTCGGATCCACCTCTATGCGGACGACACCATTTTGTATACATCTGGCCCTTCATTGGACACTGTGTTAACAAACCTCCAAATGAGCTTCCTTCGCTCATGCTGCCAAACATGCCCTCGTAAAACTGACTATCCTACCGATCCTTGACTTCGGCGATGTCATTTACAAAATAGCCTCCAACACCCTACTCAGCAAATTGGATGTAGTCTATCACAGTGCCATCCGTTTTGTCTCCAAAGCCCCATACACTACCCACCACTGTGACCTGTACGCTCTTGTTGGCTGGCCCTCACTACATATTCGTCGCCAAACCCACTGGCTCCAGGTCATCTATAAATCACTGCTAGGCAAATCCCCATCTTATCTTAGCTCACTGGTCACCATAGCAACACCCACCCGTAGTCTGCGCTCCAGCAGGTATATCTCACTGGTCATCCCCAAAGCCAACACCTCCTTTGGCCGCTATTCCTTCCAGTTCTCTGCTGTTAATGACTGGAACGAACTGCAAAAATCTCTGAAGCTGGAGACTCTTATCTCCCTCACTAACTTTACGCGTCAGTTGTCAGAGCAGCTTACCGATCACTGCACCTGTACACAGCCTTTCTGAAATTAGCCCACCCAACTTCCTCATCCCCATATTGTTATTTATTTTGCTAATTTGCACCCCAGTATCTCTATTTGCACATCATCTCTTGCACATCTAGCATTCCATTATTATACGAAATTGTAATTATTTTGCACTATGGCCTATTTATTGCCTTACCTCCATAACTTACTACATTCGCACACACTGTATATATATTTTCTGTTGTATTTTTGACTGTATGTTTTGTTTTACCCCATATGTAACTCTGTGTTGTTGTTTTTATCGCACTGCTTTGCTTTATCTTGGCCAGGTCGCAGTTGTAAATGAGAACTTGTTCTCAACTGGCTTACCTGGTTAAATAAAGGTTAAATAAATAAATACATATTTTAGATTTCAGATTCTTCAAAGTAGCCTCCCTTTGCCTTGATGACAGCTTTGCACACGCTTGGCATTCTCTCAACCAGCTTCACCTGGAATTATTTTCCAACAGTCTTGAAGGAGTTCCCACATATGCTGAGCACTTGTTGGCTGCTTTTCCAAACTTTTGACTGAATCTGCACTTAGTGCAGAAAGCAAAACGACCTTGCCTTGTGTTGGATGGCTCTGTCATATCCATGATCCTTGGTCAAAAGTAGTGCACTATATAGGGAATAGGGTGCCATTTGGGATGTATCCCCTCTCTCAGACTCACCTTCATGTTATTTACAGAACAGCACGAAGCACTGGACATAGGCCCAGAGAGAGAGACAGAGAGAGAGAGAGAGAGAGAGAGAGAGAGAGAGAGAGAGAGAGAGAGAGAGAGAGAGAGAGAGAGAGAGAGAGAGATCCTGAAACATGGTATAGAAGAGATGGACCCACTGGTTGCCCTCTAGGTTACAGAGAGCTGGTAGTCCCATCCACCAAAACTACTAGGAGTAAAAACAGGGAAGAGCCTCACAGGGTATGCTAACTTGGTATAGATCAGACCCACTCTATTAAATTAGTCAAAACAGGAACATTTGATTAGAAATGAATAGGGAAATAATCTCAACAGAGAAAAATGTCCTCCTGTGTGCTACCTATATCCCCCCAATAGAATCCCCATACTTTAATGAAGACAGCTTTTCCACCCTAGAGGGGGAGATCAACCATTTCCAGGCCCAGGGACATGTACTAGTCTGTGGCGACCTAAACGCCAGAACTGGACAAGAACCTGACACCCTCAGCACACAGGGGGACAAACACCTACCTGGAGGTGATAGCATTCCCTCCCCCATATGCCCCCCTAGACACAACAACGACAAAACAACTTAAAAGAAAATGGGTCACAACTCCTGCAGCTCTGTCGCACGCTGGGTCTGTATATGGTCAATGGTAGGCTTCGAGGGGACTCCTACGGTAGGTACACCTATAGCTCATCTCTTGGCGGTAGTATTGTAGACTACTTTATCACTGACCTCAACCCAGAGTCTCTCAGAGCGTTCACAGTCAGCCAACTGACACCCCTATCAGACCACAGCAAAATCACAATCTACTTGAAGAGAGCAATACTCAATCATTAAGCATTGAAGCCGAACAAACTAAATGCTGTTAAGAAATGCTATAGATGGAAGGAGGGTAGCGTCGAAACCTACCAAAAAACTATTGGCCAACAACAAATCCAATCCCTCCTAGACAACTTCCTGGACAAAATGTTTTCCTGCAATAGTGAAAGTATAAACATAGCAGTAGGAAGCATGAACGTCCTGAGAGACTCTGGGTTGAGGTCTCACAACAATGAGAAATGGTTTGATGAAGAATGAAAAAACCTTAGAAAGAAACTGAGAAGCCCATCCAACCAAAAACACAAGAGACCCAGAAAACCTTGGCTTACGCCTCCACTACGTGGAAACACTAAAACAGTACAGAAATACACTAACAAAAAAAAAAAAGAACAGCACGTTACATCTCAATGTGATTGAAGAATGAAATCACTACTGGGAAAATTGGGTACACACTAAACAAACAACAACACGAAGAGCAACCTATCCAACCTTTTCGAAGAACCAAGAACAAAACATATGGATGATGATTTACAAAATTTAGAGTCCGTTATTAAAGATTATAAACCACTTATCCAATCTTTTTGGCTCTATAACAAAGAACAAACAGCAAAAACATGATCAAATAAAAAGCTTAGAATCAACTATTAAAGACTACCAGAACCCATTGGATTCTACAATTACATTGGATGAGCTACAGGACAAAATACAAACCCTCCAACCCAAAAAGGCCTGTGGTGTAGATGGTATACTAAACTAAATGATTAAAATATTACAGACCGCGAATTCAAATGGGCTATTCTTAAACTCTTCAACATTATCCTCAGCTCTGGTATCTTCCCCAATATTTGGAACCAAGGTCTGGTCACCCCAATCCACAACAGTGGAGACAAATTTTACCCCAGTAATTATCGTAGAATCTGTGACAACAGGAATCTCGAAACAAAATTATCTGCAGTATCAACAGCAGATTTGTATATTTCCTCAGTGAAAACAATGTCCTGAGCAAATGTCATAATGGCTTCTTACCAAAATACCGTATGACAGACCACGTATACTTCCTGCACACCCTCATTGCCAAAAAACAAAAACAAAACAAAAGCAGTCTTCTCATGCTTTGTTGATTTAAAAAAACTTTTGACTCAATTTAGCATGAGGGTCTGCTTTACAAATTGATGGAAATTGGTGTTGGGGGGAAAGTATATGACATTATGATATCAATGTACAGAAACAACAAGTGTGCAGGTAAAATTGCCAATAAACACACCGATTTCTTTCCTCGGGCCGTGGGGTGAGACAGGGATGCGGCATGAGACCCACCCTCTTCAACATTTATATCAATGAATTGGCGAGGGCACTAGAACAGTCTGCAGCACCCGGCCTCACCCTGCTAGACTCTGAAGTCAAATGTCTACTGTTTGCAGATGATCTGGTGCTTCTGTCACCAACCAAGGAGGGCCTACAGCAGCACCTAGATCTTCTGCACAGATTATGTCAGACCTGGGCCCTGACAGTAAATCTCTGTAAGACATAAATAATGGTGTTCCAAAAAAGGTCCAGTTGCCCTAGAGCACACAAATAATCAAATCAAATCAAATTGTATTTGTCACATGCGCCGAATACAACATGTGTAGACCTTCCCGAGAAATGCTTACTTACTTACAAGCCCTTAACCAACAATGCAGTTCAAGAAATCGAGTTAAGAAAATATTTACTAAATAAACTAAAGTAAAAAATTTAAAGTAACACAATAAGATTACATAACAATAACGAGGCTATATACAGGGGGTACTGGTACCGAGGTAATGGGCTGGGTACAGGTTAGTCCAGGTAATAATGAGGCTATATATAGGGGGTACCGGTACCGAGTCAATGGGCTGGGGTACAGGTTAGTCCAGGTAATAATGAGGCTATATACAGGGGGTACTGGTACCGAGGTAATGGGCTGGGGTACAGGTTAGTCCAGGTAATAATGAGGCTATATACAGGGGGTACTGGTACCGAGGTAATGGGCTGGGGTACAGGTTAGTCCAGGTAATAATGAGGCTATATACAGGGGGTACTGGTACCGAGGTAATGGGCTGGGGTACAGGTTAGTCGAGGTAGTTTGTACATGTAGTTTGGGTAAAAGGGGAGGGGTCAATGTAAATAGTCCGGGTATTCCTACCTTGGCCTAAACATCAACACCACAGGTAACTTCCACAAGATCTAAAAGACAAGGCAAGAAGGGCCTTCTATGCTATCAAAAGAAACGTAAAACTTGACATCCCAATTAGGATTAGATTTTTTTTATGGAGACTGTTTATGGAGACAAAAATAAGGGGTTAAATACATCGTGTTTTATATCTCTCAGATGTAGGATAGAGACTTCAGAGCAAACCTGTTGTTCCATGTAGTGAATCTGTTATTCAGTGCGTTTGAATGGGCTAATAGCAGTAAGGCCAAATACAAATGTTCATCAAATATATATTCGTATATATTTTTTGATACTTCAAGGGGACTGAAAATTCAAAATCAAATAGCAAAATAATCCTTCGTATGACCTTCTTAAAACAATTCCATATAGCTTAGTAGTACTAAAGGTCCATATACCTCTTCTCCGCCGACGGCATCTTGGAGCAGCCTCCCTCTCTCCCTCCATCACTCTCTCCTCCTCTCTCCCTCCCTCTCTCCCTCCATCACTCTCTCCTCCTCTCTCCCTCCCTCTCACCCTCCATCAGTCTCTCTCCTCCTCTCTCCCTCCCTCTCTCCCTCCATCACTCTCTCCTCCTCTCTCCCTCCCTCTCTCCCTCCATCAGTCTCTCTCCTCCTCTCTCCCTCCCTCTCTCCCTCCATCACTCTCTCCTCCTCTCTCCCTCCCTCTCTCCCTCCATCACTCTCTCCTCCTCTCTCCCTCCCTCTCTCCCTCCATCAGTCTCTCTCCTCCTCTCTCCCTCCCTCTCACCCTCCATCAGTCTCTCTCCTCCTCTCTCCCTCCCTCTCTCCCTCCATCACTCTCTCCTCCTCTCTCCCTCCCTCTCTCCCTCCATCACTCTCTCCTCCTCTCTCCCTCCCTCTCTCCCTCCATCAGTCTCTCTCTCCTCTCTCCCTCCCTCTCTCTCCTCCATCACTCTCTCCTCCTCTCTCCCTCCCTCTCTCCCTCCATCAGTCTCTCTCCTCCTCTCTCCCTCCCTCTCTCCTCATCTCCTCTCCTCCTCTCTCCTCCCTCTCTCCCTCCATCAGTCTCTCTCCTCCTCTCTCCCTCCCTCTCTCCCTCCATCACTCTCTCCTCCTCTCTCCCTCCCTCTCTCCCTCCATCACTCTCTCCTCCTCTCTCCCTCCCTCTCTCCCTCCATCACTCTCTCCTCCTCTCTCCCTCCCTCTCTCCCTCCATCACTCTCTCTCCTCCTCTCTCCTCCCTCTCTCCCTCCATCACTCTCTCCTCCTCTCTCCCTCCCTCTCACCCTCCATCAGTCTCTCTCCTCCTCTCTCCCTCCCTCTCTCCCTCCATCACTCTCTCCTCCTCTCTCCCTCCCTCTCTCCCTCCATCAGTCTCTCTCCTCCTCTCTCCCTCCCTCTCTCCTCCAACAGTCTCTCGTCTCTCTCCCCCTCTCTCTCTCTCTTCTTCATCAGTCTCTCATCTCTCTCCTCCTCCTCTCGTCTCTCTCATCCATCAGTCTCTAGTCTCTCTACCTCTCTCCTCCATCAGTCTCTAGTCTCTCTCCCTCTCTCCTCCATCAGTCTCTAGTCTCTCTACCTCTCTCCTCCATCAGTCTCTAGTCTCTCTCCCTCTCTCCTCCATCAGTCTCTAGTCTCTCTACCTCTCTCCTCCATCAGTCTCTAGTCTCTCTCCCTCTCTCCTCCATCAGTCTCTAGTCTCTCTCCCTCTCTCCTCCATCAGTCTCTAGTCTCTCTACCTCTCTCCATCCATCAGTCTCTAGTCTCTCTCCCTCTCTCCTCCATCAGTCTCTAGTCTCTCTCCCTCTCTCCTCCATCAGTCTCTAGTCTCTCTACCTCTCTCCTCCATCAGTCTCTAGTCTCTCTCACCTCTCTCCTCCATCAGTCTCTAGTCTCTCTCCCCCTCTCCCTCTCTCCTCCATCAGTCTCTCTCGTCTCTCTCCCTCTCTCCTCCATCAGTCTCTCGTCTCTCTCCCTCTCTCCTCCATCAGTCTCTAGTCTCTCTACCTCTCTCCTCCATCAGTCTCTAGTCTCTCTCCCCCTCTCCCTCTCTCCTCCATCAGTCTCTCTCGTCTCTCTCCCTCTCTCCTCCATCAGTCTCTCGTCTCTCTCCCTCTCTCCTCCATCAGTCTCTAGTCTCTCTACCTCTCTCCTCCATCAGTCTCTAGTCTCTCTCCCCCTCTCCCTCTCTCCTCCATCAGTCTCTCTCGTCTCTCTCCCTCTCTCCCACCATCAGTCTCTCTCGTCTCTCTCCCTCTCTCATCCATCAGTCTCTAGTCTCTCTCCTCTCTCCCACCATCAGTCTCTCTCGTCTCTCTCCCTCTCTCATCCATCAGTCTCTAGTCTCTCTCCCTCTCTCCTCCATCAGTCTCTAGTCTCTCTCCCTCTCTCCTCCATCAGTCTCTAGTCTCTCTACCTCTCTCCTCCATCAGTCTCTCGTCTCTCTCCCTCTCTCCTCCATCAGTCTCTAGTCTCTCTACCTCTCTCCTCCATCAGTCTCTCGTCTCTCTCCCTCTCTCCTCCATCAGTCTCTAGTCTCTCTACCTCTCTCCTCCATCAGTCTCTAGTCTCTCTCTACCTCTCTCCTCCATCAGTCTCTAGTCTCTCTACCTCTCTCCTCCATCAGTCTCTAGTCTCTCTACCTCTCTCCTCCATCAGTCTCTAGTCTCTCTACCTCTCTCCTCCATCAGTCTCTAGTCTCTCTACCTCTCTCCTCCATCAGTCTCTAGTCTCTCTACCTCTCTCCTCCATCAGTCTCTAGTCTCTCTACCTCTCTCCTCCATCAGTCTCTAGTCTCTCTACCTCTCTCCTCCATCAGTCTCTAGTCTCTCTACCTCTCTCCTCCATCAGTCTCTAGTCTCTACCTCTCTCCTCCATCAGTCTCTAGTCTCTCTACCTCTCTCCTCCATCAGTCTCTAGTTCTCTCTACCTCTCTCCTCCATCAGTCTCTAGTCTCTCTACCTCTCTCCTCCATCAGTCTCTAGTCTCTCTACCTCTCTCCTCCATCAGTCTCTAGTCTCTCTCTACCTCTCTCCTCCATCAGTCTCTAGTCTCTCTACCTCTCTCCTCCATCAGTCTCTAGTCTCTCTACCTCTCTCCTCCATCAGTCTCTAGTCTCTCTACCTCTCTCCTCCATCAGTCTCTAGTCTCTCTACCTCTCTCCTCCATCAGTCTCTAGTCTCTCTACCTCTCTCCTCCATCAGTCTCTAGTCTCTCTACCTCTCTCCTCCATCAGTCTCTAGTTCTCTCTCTACCTCTCTCCTCCATCAGTCTCTAGTCTCTCTCCTCTCTCCTCCATCAGTCTCTATTCTCTCTCCCTCTCTCCTCCATCAGTCTCTAGTCTCTCTCCCTCTCTCCTCCATCAGTCTCTAGTCTCTCTCCTCCATCAGTCTCTAGTCTCTCTCCCTCTCTCCTCCATCAGTCTCTAGTCTCTCTACCTCTCTCCTCCATCAGTCTCTAGTCTCTCTACCTCTCTCCTCCATCAGTCTCTAGTCTCTCTACCTCTCTCCTCCATCAGTCTCTGTCTCTCTACCTCTCTCCTCCATCAGTCTCTAGTCTCTCTACCTCTCTCCTCCATCAGTCTCTAGTCTCTCTACCTCTCTCCTCCATCAGTCTCTAGCTCTGCTACCTCTCTCCTCCATCAGTCTCTAGTCTCTACCTCTCTCCTCCATCAGTCTCTAGTCTCTCTACCTCTCTCCTCCATCAGTCTCTAGTCTCTCTACCTCTCTCCTCCATCAGTCTCTGTCTCTACCCATAGTCTCTGGTCTCTCTACCTCTCTCCTCCATCAGTCTCTAGTCTCTCTACCTCTCTCCTCCATCAGTCTCTAGTCTCTCTACCTCTCTCCTCCATCAGTCTCTAGTCTCTCTCCTCCATCAGTCTCTAGTCTCTCTACCTCTCTCCTCCATCAGTCTCTAGTCTCTCTACCTCTCTCCTCCATCAGTCTCTAGTCTCTCTACCTCTCTCCTCCATCAGTCTCTAGTCTCTCTACCTCTCTCCTCCATCAGTCTCTAGTCTCTCTACCTCTCTCCTCCATCAGTCTCTAGTCTCTCTCCCTCTCTCCTCCATCAGTCTCTAGTCTCTCTACCTCTCTCCTCCATCAGTCTCTAGTCTCTCTCCCTCTCTCCTCCATCAGTCTCTAGTCTCTCTCCCTCTCTCCTCCATCAGTCTCTAGTCTCTCTACCTCTCTCCTCCATCAGTCTCTAGTCTCTCTCCCTCTCTCCTCCATCAGTCTCTAGTCTCTCTACCTCTCTCCTCCATCAGTCTCTAGTCTCTCTACCTCTCTCCTCCATCAGTCTCTAGTCTCTCTACCTCTCTCCTCCATCAGTCTCTAGTCTCTCTACCTCTCTCCTCCATCAGTCTCTAGTCTCTCTACCTCTCTCCTCCATCAGTCTCTAGTCTCTCTACCTCTCTCCTCCATCAGTCTCTAGTCTCTACCTCTCTCCATCAGTCTCTAGTCTCTACCTCTCTCCTCCATCAGTCTCTAGTCTCTCTACCTCTCTCCTCCATCAGTCTCTAGTCTCTCTACCTCTCTCCTCCATCAGTCTCTAGCTCTCTACCTCTCTCCTCCATCAGTCTCTAGTCTCTCTACCTCTCTCCTCCATCAGTCTCTAGCTCTCTACCTCTCTCCTCCATCAGTCTCTAGTCTCTCTACCTCTCTCCTCCATCAGTCTCTAGTCTCTCTACCTCTCTCCTCCATCAGTCTCTAGTCTCTCTACCTCTCTCCTCCATCAGTCTCTAGTCTCTCTACCTCTCTCCTCCATCAGTCTCTAGTCTCTCTCCTCTCTCTCCTCCATCAGTCTCTAGTCTCTCTACCTCTCTCCTCCATCAGTCTCTAGTCTATCCTCTCTCCTCCATCAGTCTCTAGTCTCTCACCTCTCTCCTCCATCAGTCTCTAGTCTCTCTATCTCTCTCCTCCATCAGTCTCTAGTCTCTACCTCTCTTCCATCAGTCCTCTACTCTCCTCCATCAGTCTCTAGTCTCTCTACCTCTCTCCTCCATCAGTCTCTAGTCTCTCTACCTCTCTCCTCCATCAGTCTCTAGTCTCTCTACCTCTCTCCTCCATCAGTCTCTAGTCTCTCTACTCTCTCCTCCATCAGTCTCTAGTCTCTCTACCTCTCTCCTCCATCAGTCTCTAGTCTCTCTACCTCTCTCCTCCATCAGTCTCTAGTCTCTCTACCTCTCTCCTCCATCAGTCTCTAGTCTCTCTACCTCTCTCCTCCATCAGTCTCTAGTCTCTCTCCTCTCTCCTCCATCAGTCTCTAGTCTCTCTACCTCTCTCCTCCATCAGTCTCTAGTCTCTCTACTCTCTCCTCCATCAGTCTCTAGTCTCTCTATCTCTCTCCTCCATCAGTCTCTAGTCTCTCTACCTCTCTCCTCCATCAGTCTCTAGTCTCTCTACCTCTCTCCTCCATCAGTCTCTAGTCTCTCTACCTCTCTCCCCATCAGTCTCTAGTCTCTCTACCTCTCTCCTCCATCAGTCTCTAGTCTCTCTACCTCTCTCCTCCATCAGTCTCTAGTCTCTCTACCTCTCTCCTCCATCAGTCTCTAGTCTCTACCTCTCTCCTCCATCAGTCTCTAGTCTCTCTACCTCTCTCTCCATCAGTCTCTAGTCTCTCTACCTCTCTCCTCCATCAGTCTCTAGTCTCTCTACCTCTCTCCTCCATCAGTCTCTAGTCTCTCTACCTCTCTCCTCCATCAGTCTCTAGTTCTCTACCTCTCTCCTCCATCAGTCTCTAGTCTCTCTACCTCTCTCCTCCATCAGTCTCTAGTCTCTCTACCTCTCTCCTCCATCAGTCTCTAGTCTCTCTACCTCTCTCCTCCATCAGTCTCTAGTCTCTCTACCTCTCTCCTCCATCAGTCTCTAGTCTCTCTACTCTCTCCTCCATCAGTCTCTAGTCTCTCTACCTCTCTCCTCCATCAGTCTCTAGTCTCTACCTCTCTCCTCCATCAGTCTCTAGTCTCTCTACCTCTCTCCTCCATCAGTCTCTAGTCTCTCTACCTCTCTCCTCCATCAGTCTCTAGTCTCTACCTCTCTCTCCATCAGTCTCTAGTCTCTCTACCTCTCTCCTCCATCAGTCTCTAGTCTCTCTACCTCTCTCCTCCATCAGTCTCTAGTCTCTCTACCTCTCTCCTCCATCAGTCTCTAGTCTCTCTACCTCTCTCCTCCATCAGTCTCTAGTCTCTCTACCTCTCTCCTCCATCAGTCTCTAGTCTCTCTACCTCTCTCCTCCATCAGTCTCTAGTCTCTCTCTCTCTCCTCCATCAGTCTCTAGTCTCTCTACCTCTCTCCTCCATCAGTCTCTAGTCTCTCTACCTCTCTCCTCCATCAGTCTCTAGTCTCTCTCCTCTCTCCTCCATCAGTCTCTAGTCTCTCTCTCTCCTCCATCAGTCTCTAGTCTCTCTACCCTCTCCTCCATCAGTCTCTAGTCTCTCTACCTCTCTCCTCCATCAGTCTCTAGTCTCTCTCCTCTCTCCTCCATCAGTCTCTAGTCTCTCTACTCTCTCCTCCATCAGTCTCTAGTCTCTCTACCTCTCTCTCCTCCATCAGTCTCTAGTCTCTCTACCTCTCTCCTCCATCAGTCTCTAGTCTCTCTACCTCTCTCCTCCATCAGTCTCTAGTCTCTCTACCTCTCTCCTCCATCAGTCTCTAGTCTCTCTGCTCTCTCCTCCATCAGTCTCTAGTCCTCTCTACCTCTCTCCTCCATCAGTCTCTAGTCTCTCTACCTCCTCTCCTCCATCAGTCTCTAGCTCTCTACCTCTCTCCTCCATCAGTCTCTAGTCTCTCTCCCTCTCCTCCATCAGTCTCTAGTCTCTCTACCTCTCTCCTCCATCAGTCTCTAGTCTCTCTACCTCTCTCCTCCATCAGTCTCTAGTCTCTCTACCTCTCTCCTCCATCAGTCTCTAGTCTCTACTCCTCTCTCCTCCATCAGTCTCTAGTCTCTCTACTCTCTCCTCCATCAGTCTCTAGTCTCTCTACCTCTCTCCTCCATCAGTCTCTAGTCTCTCTACCTCTCTCCTCCATCAGTCTCTAGTCTCTCTACCTCTCTCCTCCATCAGTCTCTAGTCTCTCTACCTCTCTCCTCCATCAGTCTCTAGTCTCTCTACCTCTCTCCTCCATCAGTCTCTAGTCTCTCACTCTCTCCTCCATCAGTCTCTAGTCTCTCTACCTCTCTCCTCCATCAGTCTCTAGTCTCTCTACCTCTCTCCTCCATCAGTCTCTAGTCTCTCTACCTCTCTCCTCCATCAGTCTCTAGTCTCTCTACCTCTCTCCTCCATCAGTCTCTAGTCTCTCTACCTCTCTCCTCCATCAGTCTCTAGTCTCTACCTCTCTCCTCCATCAGTCTCTAGTCTCTCTACCTCTCTCCTCCATCAGTCTCTAGTCTCTCTACCTCTCTCCTCCATCAGTCTCTAGTCTCTCTACCTCTCTCCTCCATCAGTCTCTAGTCTCTCTACCTCTCTCCTCCATCAGTCTCTAGTCTCTCTACCTCTCTCCTCCATCAGTCTCTAGTCTCTCTACCTCTCTCCTCCATCAGTCTCTAGTCTCTCTCCTCTCTCCTCCATCAGTCTCTAGTCTCTCTACCTCTCTCCTCCATCAGTCTCTAGTCTCTCTCTCCTCCATCAGTCTCTGTCTCTCTACCTCTCTCCTCCATCAGTCTCTAGTCTCTCTACCTCTCTCCTCCATCAGTCTCTAGTCTCTCTACCTCTCTCCTCCATCAGTCTCTAGTCTCTCTACCTCTCTCCTCCATCAGTCTCTAGTCTCTCTCCTCCATCAGTCTCTAGTCTCTCTACCTCTCTCCTCCATCAGTCTCTAGTCTCTCTACCTCTCTCCTCCATCAGTCTCTAGTCTCTCTACCTCTCCTCCATCAGTCTCTAGTCTCTCTACCTCTCTCCTCCATCAGTCTCTAGTCTCTCTACCTCTCTCCTCCATCAGTCTCTAGTCTCTCTACCTCTCTCCTCCATCAGTCTCTAGATCTCTCTACCTCTCTCCTCCATCAGTCTCTAGTCTCTCTACCTCTCTCCTCCATCAGTCTCTAGTCTCTCTACCTCTCTCCTCCATCAGTCTCTAGTCTCTCTACCTCTCTCCTCCATCAGTCTCTAGTCTCTCTACCTCTCTCCTCCATCAGTCTCTAGTCTCTCACCTCTCTCCTCCATCAGTCTCTAGTCTCTCCTCTCTTCAGTCTCTAGTCTCTCTACCTCTCTCCTCCATCAGTCTCTAGTCTCTACCTCTCTCCTCCATCAGTCTCTAGTCTCTCTCCCTCTCTCCTCCATCAGTCTCTAGTCTCTCTCCTCCATCAGTCTCTAGTCTCTCTACCTCTCTCCTCCATCAGTCTCTAGTCTCTCTACCTCTCTCCTCCATCAGTCTCTAGTCTCTCTACCTCTCTCCTCCATCAGTCTCTAGTCTCTCTACCTCTCTCCTCCATCAGTCTCTAGTCTCTCTACCTCTCTCCTCCATCAGTCTCTAGTCTCTCTACCTCTCTCCTCCATCAGTCTCTAGTCTCTCTACCCTCTCTCCTCCATCAGTCTCTAGTCTCTCTACCTCTCTCCTCCATCAGTCTCTAGTCTCTCTCCCTCTCTCCTCCATCAGTCTCTAGTCTCTACTCTCTCCTCCATCAATCAGTCTCTAGTCTCCATCTCTTTCTACTCCTATCAGTCTCGTGTCTCTACCTCTCTCCTCCATCAGTCTCTGGTCTCTACCTCCTCCATCAGTCTCTAGTCTCTACTACTCTCTCCTCCATCAGTCTCTAGTCTCTCTACCTCTCTCCTCCATCAGTCTCTAGTCTCTACTCTCTCCCATCAGTGCTCTAGTCTCTCTACCTCCTCCATCAGTCTCTAGTCTCTCTACCTCTCTCCTCCATCAGTCTCTAGTCTCTATCTCTCCTCCATCAGTCTCTAGTCTCTACCTCTCTCCTCCATCAGTCTCTAGTCTCTCTACCTCTCTCCTCCATCAGTCTCTAGTCTCTCTCCTCCATCAGTCTCTAGTCTCTCTACCTCTCTCCTCCATCAGTCTCTAGTCTCTCTACCTCTCTCCTCCATCAGTCTCTAGTCTCTCTCCCTCTCTCTCCATCAGTCTCTAGTCTCTCTACCTCTCTCCTCCATCAGTCTCTAGTCTCTCTCCTCCATCAGTCTCTAGTCTCTCTACCTCTCTCCTCCATCAGTCTCTAGTCTCTCTACCTCTCTCCTCCATCAGTCTCTAGTCTCTCTACCTCTCTCCTCCATCAGTCTCTAGTCTCTCTACCTCTCTCCTCCATCAGTCTCTAGTCTCTCTACCTCTCTCCTCCATCAGTCTCTAGTTCTACCTCTCCTCCATCAGTCTCTGGTCTCCTCTCTCCTCCATCAGTCTCTAGTCCCTCTCTCACCACCTCCATCAGTCTCTGTCTCTCCCTCTCTCCTCCATCAGTCTCTAGTCTCTCTACCTCTCTCCTCCATCAGTCTCTAGTCTCTCTACCTCTCTCCTCCATCAGTCTCTAGTCTCTCTACCTCTCTCCTCCATCAGTCTCTAGTCTCTCTACCTCTCTCCTCCATCAGTCTCTAGTCTCTCTCTACCTCTCTCCTCCATCAGTCTCTAGTCTCTCTACCTCTCTCCTCCATCAGTCTCTAGTCTCTCTACCTCTCTCCTCCATCAGTCTCTAGTCTCTCTACCTCTCCTCCATCAGTCTCTAGTCTCTCTACCTCTCTCCTCCATCAGTCTCTAGTCTCTCTACCTCTCTCCTCCCATCAGTCTCTAGCTCTCTACCTCTCTCCTCCATCAGTTCTAGTCTCTCTACCTCTCTCCTCCATCAGTCTCTAGTCTCTCTACCTCTCTCCTCCATCAGTCTCTAGTCTCTCTACCTCTCCTCCATCAGTCTCTAGTCTCTCTACCTCTCTCCTCCATCAGTCTCTAGTCTCTACCTCTCTCCTCCATCAGTCTCTAGTCTCCCTACTCTCTCCTCCATCAGTCTCTAGTCTCTACCTCTCTCCTCCATCAGTCTCTAGTCTCTCTACCTCTCTCCTCCATCAGTCTCTGAGTCTCTCTACCTCTCTCCTCCATCAGTCTCTAGCTCTCTACCTCTCTCCTCCATCAGTCTCTAGTCTCTCTACTCCACCTCTCTCCTCCATCAGTCTCTAGTCTCTCTACCTCTCTCCTCCATCAGTCTCTAGTCTCTCTACCTCTCTCTCCTCCATCAGTCTCTAGTCTCTCTACCTCTCTCCTCCATCAGTCTCTAGTCTCTCTACCTGCTCTCCTCCATCAGTCTCTAGTCTCTCTACCTCTCTCCTCCATCAGTCTCTAGCTCTCTACCTCCTCACTCTCCTCCATCAGTCTCTAGTCCTCTCTACCTCCTCCATCAGTCTCTAGCTCTACTCTCTCCTCCATCAGTCTCTAGTCTCTCTACCTCTCTCCTCCATCAGTCTCTAGTCTCTCTCCTCTCTCCCTCCATCAGTCTCTAGTCTCTCTACCTCTCTCCTCCATCAGTCTCTAGTCTCTCTACCTCTCTCCTCCATCAGTCTCTAGTCTCTCTACCTCTCTCCTCCATCAGTCTCTAGTCTCTCTACCTCTCTCCTCCATCAGTCTCTAGTCTCTCTCCTCCATCAGTCTCTAGTCTCTCTACCTCTCTCCTCCATCAGTCTCTAGTCTCTCTACCTCTCTCCTCCATCAGTCTCTAGTCTCTCTACCTCTCTCCTCCATCAGTCTCTAGTCTCTCTACCTCTCTCCTCCATCAGTCTCTAGTCTCTCTACCTCTCTCCTCCATCAGTCTCTAGTCTCTCTACCTCTCTCCTCCATCAGTCTCTAGTCTCTCTACCTCTCTCCTCCATCAGTCTCTAGTCTCTCTACCTCTCTCCTCCATCAGTCTCTAGTCTCTACCTCTCTCCTCCATCAGTCTCTAGTCTCTCTACCCTCTCCTCCATCAGTCTCTAGTCTCTCTACCTCTCTCCTCCATCAGTCTCTAGTCTCTCTACCTCTCTCCTCCATCAGTCTCTAGTCTCTCTACCTCCTCTCCTCCATCAGTCTCTAGTCTCTCTACCTCTCTCCTCCATCAGTCTCTAGTCCCTCTACCTCTCTCCTCCATCAGTCTCTAGTCTCTACCTCTCTCCTCCATCAGTCTCTAGTCTCTCCCCTCCTCCATCAGTCTCTAGTCTCTCTACCTCTCTCCTCCATCAGTCTCTAGTCTCTCTACCTCTCTCCTCCATCAGTCTCTAGATCTCTCTACCTCTCTCCTCCATCAGTCTCTAGTCTCTACCTCTCTCCTCCATCAGTCTCTAGTCTCTCTACCTCTCTCCTCCATCAGTCTCTAGTCTCTCTCTACCTCTCTCCTCCATCAGTCTCTAGTCTCTCTACCTCTCTCCTCCATCAGTCTCTAGTCTCTCTACCTCTCTCCTCCATCAGTCTCTAGTCTCTCTACCTCTCTCCTCCATCAGTCTCTAGTCTCTCTACCTCTCCTCCATCAGTCCCTAGTCTCTCTACTCTCTCTCCTCCATCAGTCTCTGGTCTCTACCTCTCTCCACTCCATCAGTCTCTAGTCTCTCTACCTCCTCCTCCATCAGTCTCTAGTCTCTACCTCTCCTCCATCAGTCTCTAGTCTCTCTACCCTCTCTGCCTCCATCAGTCTCTAGTCTCTCTACCTCTCTCCTCCATCAGTCTCTAGCTCTCTACCTCTCTCCTCCATCAGTCTCTAGTCTCTCTACCCTCTCTCCTCCATCAGTCTCTAGTCTCTCTCCTCTCTCTCCATCAGTCTCTAGTCCTACCTCTCTCCTCCATCAGTCTCTAGTCTCTCTCCTCATCAGTCTCTAGTTACCCTCCATCAGTCTCTAGTCTCTCTACCTCTCTCCTCCATCAGTCTCTAGTCTCTCTCCCTCTCTCCTCCATCAGTCTCTAGTCTCTACCTCTCTCCTCCATCAGTCTTCTAGTCTCTCTCCTCACATCAGTCTCTAGTCTCTCTACCTCTCTCCTCCATCAGTCTCTAGTCTCTCTACCTCTCTCCTCCATCAGTCTCTAGTCTCTACCTCTCTCCTCCATCAGTCTCTAGTCTCTCCTCTCCATCAGTCTCTGGTCTCTCTACCTCTCTCCTCCATCAGTCTCTAGTCTCTCTACCTCTCTCCTCCATCAGTCTCTAGTCTCTACCTCTCTCCTCCAACAGTCTCTAGTCTCTCTCCCTCTCTCTCATCAGTCTCTAGTCTCTACCTCTCTCCTCCATCAGTCTCTAGCTCTACCTCTCTCCTCCATCAGTCTCTAGCTCTCTACCTCTCTCCTCATCAGTCTCTAGTCTCTACCTCTCTCCTCCAGTCAGTCTCTAGTCTCTCTCCCAGTTCTCTCTCCTCCATCAGTCTCTACCGCTTCTACCTCCTCCTCCATCAGTCTCTAGTCTCTACCTCTCCTCCATCAGTCTCTAGTCTCTCTACCCCTCCTCCATCAGTCTCTAGTCTCTCTACCTCTCTCCTCCATCAGTCTCTAGTCTCTCTACCCTGCTCTCCTCCATCAGTCTCTAGTCTCTCTACCTCTCTCCTCCATCAGTCTCTAGTCTCTCTACCTCTCTCCTCCATCAGTCTTCTAGTCTCTCTACCTCTCTCTCCATCAGTCTCTAGTCTCTCTACCTCCTCTCTCCTCCATCAGTCTCTAGTCTCTCTACCTCTCTCTCCATCAGTCTCTAGTCTCTACCTCTCTCCTCCATCAGTCTCTAGTCTCTCTACCCTCTCCTCCATCAGTCTCTAGTCTCTCTACCTCTCTCCTCCATCAGTCTCTAGTCTCTCTACCTCTCTCCTCCATCAGTCTCTAGTCTCTCACCTCTCTCCTCCATCAGTCTCTAGTCTCTCTACCTCTCTCCTCCATCAGTCTCTAGTCTCTACCTCTCCTCCATCAGTCTCTAGTCTCTCTACCTCTCTCCTCCATCAGTCTCTAGTCTCTCTACCTCTCTCCTCCATCAGTCTCTAGTCTTCTACCTCTCTCCTCCATCAGTCTCTAGTCTCTCTACCTCTCTCTCCATCAGTCTCTAGTCTCTCTACCTCTCTCCTCCATCAGTCTCTAGTCTCTACCTCTCTCCTCCATCAGTCTCTAGTCTTCTCCACTGTTCCTAGTCTCTACCTCTCCTCCGTCAGTCCAGTCTCTACCTCTCCTCCATCAGTCTCTAGTCTCTCTACCCTCTCCCCATCAGTCTCTAGTCTCTACCTCTCTCCTCCATCAGTCTCTAGTCTCTACTTCTCCATCAGTCTCTAGTCTCTACTCTCTCCTCCATCAGTCTCTAGTCTCTCCCTCTCCTCCATCAGTCTCTAGTCTCTACCTCTCTCCTCCATCAGTCTCTAGTCTCTCTACCTCTCTCCTCCATCAGTCTCTAGTCTCTCTACCTCTCTCCCCCATCAGTCTCTAGTCTCTCTACCTCTCTCCTCCATCAGTCTCTAGTCTCTCTACCTCTCTCCCCCATCAGTCTCTAGTCTCTCTACTCTCTCTCCTCCATCAGTCTCTAGTCTCTCTACCTCCTCCTCCCATCAGTCTCTAGTCTCTCTACCTCTCTCCTCCATCAGTCTCAGTCTCTCTACCTCTCTCCTCCATCAGTCTCTAGTCTCTCACCTCTCTCCTCCATCAGTCTCTAGTCCTCTCTCCTCCATCAGTCTCTAGTCTCTCTACCTCTCTCCTCCATCAGTCTCTAGTCTCTCTACCTCTCTCCTCCATCAGTCTTAGTCTCTCTACCTCTCCATCAGTCTCTAGTCTCTCTCTCTCCTCCATCAGTCTCTAGTCTCTCTCCTCTCTCCTCCATCAGTCTCTAGTCTCTCTACCTCTCTCCTCCATCAGTCTCTAGTCTCTCTACCTCTCTCCTCCATCAGTCTCTAGTCTCTCTACCTCTCTCCTCCATCAGTTCTAGTCTCTACCTCTCTCCTCCATCAGTCTCTAGTCTCTCTCCCCTCTCCTCCATCAGTCTCTAGTCTCTCTACCTCTCTCCTCCATCAGTCTCTAGTCTCTCTACCTCTCTCCTCCATCAGTCTCTAGTCTCTCTACCTCTCTCCTCCATCAGTCTCTAGTCTCTCTACCTCTCCCTCCATCAGTCTCTAGCTCTCTACCTCTCTCCTCCATCAGTCTCTGAGTCTCTCCCCTCTCTCCTCCATCAGTCTCTAGTCTCTCTACCTCTCTCCTCCATCAGTCTCTAGTCTCTCTCCTCTCTCCTCCATCAGTCTCTAGTCTCTCTACCTCTCTCCTCCATCAGTCTCTGGTCTCTCTACCCTCTCCTCCATCAGTCTCTAGTCTCTCTACCTCTCTCCTCCATCAGTCTCTAGTCTCTCTACCTCTCTCCTCCATCAGTCGCCTATCCATCAGTCTTAGTCTCTCTACCTCTCTCCTCCATCAGATCTCTCCATCAGTCTCTAGTCTCTCTACCTCTCTCCTCCATCAGTCTCTAGTCTCTCTCCCTCTCTCCTCCATCAGTCTCTAGTCTCTCTACCTCTCTCCTCCATCAGTCTCCAGTCCCTTTATAGCAGTTTTCCATACTGTACCTCTAACTGAATGGCTTCCTTTGCTGCTGTAGAGTTTAAAGATGGATGTGTTGCTGCTGTAGAGTTTGAAGAGCACAGAGAGAGAGAGAGAGAGAGAGAGAGAGAGGAGAGAGAGAGAGAGAGAGAGAGAGAGAGAGAGAGAGAGAGAGAGGGAGAGAGAGGAGAGAGAGAGAGAGAGAGAGAGAGAGAGAGAGAGAGAGAGAGAGAGCGAGAGAGAGAGAGAGAGAGAGAGAGAGAGAGAGAGAGAGAGAGAGAGAGAGAGAGAGAGAGAGAGAGAGAGAGAGAGAGCGAGAGAGAGAGAGAGAGAGAGAGAGAGAGAGAGAGAGAGAGAGAGAGAGAGAGAGAGAGAGAGAGAGAGAGAGAGGCTGGTAGAGGAGGCTGGTAGAGGAGGCTGGAAGAGGAGGCTGGTAGAAGGTGAAATGCAGTATCTCAAATGTTTACATTATGAACAGCACCTTCTACATGCATCAACAACTCATATTGAGATGTGACTGTAGTGGTTCTTTGCTAAATCAGTTGAAACACTGATGCATACAGAGCCCTCTGTGTATGCACTGAGGTTGGAGGAGCACACGTTAACATTTCAGAAACTATGAAAGAGATGCACTGTGTGTGATTAGAAGTGCCTGAGACAATGTGTGTGTGTGTGTGTGTGTGTGTGTTTGTGTGTGTGTGTATTTGTGTGTGTGTGTGTGTGTTATCATTCATAGCCAATTAAATTCCACTACTCGTCCTCTCTCTCTCTCTCTCTCTCTCTCTCTCTCTCTCTCTCTCTCTCTCTCCTTCTCCTCAGTGATGCTAGTGGAAACTCCATCACTACGAAACTCTCTACGTCACTTTACTGTTCCTGTGTGGTTCCCACTCTCACCTCCCCCAGCCCATTCATTGACCTTATGATGCAATGTGTGTCAACAGAAGGAATTGCAGTGATTCCAGTAAACAGCAAGTATTCCCGTCTTGATGCCCCTAAGGCCCCCGGCCCCTAAGGCCCCCGGCCTCTGGCCCCCGGCCAAACCGTGCCCCTCCTCACCCCTCTACACAACAGCCATCTGTCTCCAGGACTCCCTCTCCATCCTGAAGGAATGCTCTCTGCTAGGCCGTCTACCTCTGGGCATTCCCAGATAGGATAGAGGCATCACTGAGTCCATAGCAGGTTATAGTTGTAACAGGTTATAGTTGTAGCAGGTTATAGTTGTAGCAGCTTATAGTTACTCTATCAAGTTATATACGTCAAACTAACTTTCATCACTAGCTGAACAATAAAGTTAGATTTGATTCTATTTTATACGGAGGTCCATACATACAGTACACACACACACACACACACTACACACACACACACACACACACACGCACACACACACACACACACCCCTAATCACCACAAATACATGAGGACAGACAGACGGACAGAAAAAGAGAGCGTCCCACTTCAGTACTTCAGGAAAACCATTATCATAACTCTTCATTACAACCCTGATTAGATTCAGAGAGCGGGAAAACTCCACCAGTGGAAAACCAAGTGCTGGGAAAAGCCTGACGTCAGGAAAAACCCTATCTCTTTATGGAAGAACATTTCATTACAGGAGGAGAGGAATGGACAGATCATAAAGAAAGAGGGAGGGAGAAAGGAAAGTGAAGAGCACAGAGGGAGAGAGAGAGAGAGAGAGAGAGAGAGAGAGAGAGAGAGAGAGAGAGAGAGAGAGAGAGAGAGAGAGAGAGAGAGAGAGAGAGAGAGAGAGAGAGAGAGAGAGAGAGAGAGAGAGAGAGAGAGAGAGAGAGAATTGATTCACCTCAGTAAAGCTAACCTGCCAAAAGCAAAGCACACAAAGTTGAGAATTTCTAAGGTTTATCTACTGCCAGTTTGCCAGACAGGTTGATAGGTTGGCCCTAAGTACAGATGAGTGTATTTATTGGGGGAGAATCGGAAACACAATACTTAGGATTCCTGAATTGCGTTGCTGCTAGGGTGCTGAGTTCCCAGATTGGCACTTGATGAAGACTGATTCATTTTAGAGGTGATCCTGGCACCCAATAACAGTTAAGGATGCCTGAGACTGGTTGCTGTTGGTTGGTGGGTTAACTCCGGTTGCCAGATTGTAACTAGCTAAATTAAAGGTTAGAGGGTGCCGGTATGAGCTATGAAAGACACAGAGCCCGAACATCACAGCACAGGGGCCTTCTTCTTTAGTCACTGTAAACTATCCTAACTGTGACGTCTAACTACGTTGTAGTGTTTAGTCACTGTTAACTGTCCTAACTGTGACGTCTAACTACGTTGTAGTGTTTAGTCACTGTTCACTGTCCTAACTGTGACGTCTAACTACGTTGTAGTGTTTAGTCACTGTTCACTGTCCTAACTGTGACGTCTAACTACGTTGTAGTGTTTAGTCACTGTTAACTGTCCTAACTGTGATGTCAGTGAGGCTGGGACTGTGCTGGACAGGGTTGCCAGATTGTATTAGGTTACGAGTTAGGAGCTCCCCTCTTTAAGGGATGAATGCTGAGTTTCCAGCTGGATGCCACCCCCACCCGCACCACACACAGACAGATTTATACAAATATTTAATGATGGAAAAACAACAGGTTTGGGTTTGATCCAAACAATTACTGTTAATTAATTCAACCCCAGATTAAACTGAGGAAGAATAGTCGTCTGCACACATGGCAACACATTACAATGCTGGATGGCTGAGGCATGTGTGTGTGTGTGTGTGTGTGTGTGTGTGTGTGTGTGTGTGTGTGTGTGTGTGTGTGTGTGTGTGTGTGTGTGTGTGTGTGTGTGTGTGTGTGTGTGTGTGTGTGTGTGTGTGTGTGTGTGTGTGTGTGTGTGTGTGTGTGTGTGTGTGTGTGTGTGTGTGTGGTATGCTGACTTAGTGTCGACAGTGCGTGCGTGCAAGTGTGTTTATAGACTTTGAGTCCTTTGTAAAATGTGTAAGTTACCAAACAGTGGCCATCGCCCAATACCCAACATCATATGTTGACTTACTGTACATAATAACACTAGCTTCCATAGTATAATATAACTGTTTACAGTCAATCTGACTTACCGGTTGTGATTCAGGTTGTTGTGGTTGTTCTTGGTCGTTTTTGGGGGGCGTGTCAGAGTGCACACCTTATAATGTGATGGGATTTAGTCACCCAAAAAAGCCTGGCACTCATTGCCTACACAAACACAGGTGGGACCTACAAAATGTAAAAGAGGAGGCTGGAAGAGGAGGCTGGTAGAAAAGGCTGGAAGAGGGCGCTGGAAGAGAGGCTTGAAGAGGAGCCTGGTAGAGGAGGCTGGAAGAGGAGGCTGGAAGAGGAGGCTAGTAGAGGAGGCTGGAAGAGGAGGCTGGTAGAGGAGGCTGGAAGAGTGGCTGGAAGAAAAGGGTGGAAGAGGAGGCTGGAAGAGGTGTCTGGTAGAGGAGGCTGGAAGAGGAGGCTGGTAGAGGAGGCTGGAAGAGGAGGCTGGAAGAGGAGGCTTGTAGAGGAGGCTGGTAGAGGAGGCTGGAAGAGGAGGCTGGAAGAGAGGGCTGGAAGAGAGGGCTGGAAGAGGAGGCTGGAAGAGGAGGCTGGTAGAGGAGGCTGGAAGAGGAGGCTGGTAGAAGGTGAAATGCAGTATCTCAAATGTTTACATTATGAACAGCACCTTCTACATGCATCAACAACTCATATTGAGATGTGACTGTAGTGGTTCTTTGCTAAATCAGTTGAAACACTGATGCATACAGAGCCCTCTGTGTATGCACTGAGGTTGGAGGAGCACACGTTAACATTTCAGAAACTATGAAAGAGATGCACTGTGTGTGATCAGAAGTGCCTGAGACAATGTGTGTGTGTGTGTGTGTGTGTATGTGTGTGTGTGTTTGTGTGTGTGTTTGTGTGTGTGTTTGTGTGTATGTGTGTGTGTGTGTTTGTGTGTGTTACCAATCATAGCCAATTAAATTCCACTACTCGTTCTCTCCCTCTCTCCCTCTCTCCCTCTCTCCCCCTCTCTCTCTCTCTCTCTCTCTCTCTCTCTCTCTCTCTCTCTCTCTCTCTCTCTGTCTCTCTGCTCTTCTCTCTCTCTCTCTCCTCTCTCTCTCTCTCCCTCCCTCTCTCTCTCTCTCTCTCTCTCTCTCTCCTCTCTCCCTCTCTCTCTCTCCCTCTCTCTCTTCTCTCTCTTCTCCCCCTCAGCAGGTTATAAATAGCGTCCAGGCCAGGGTACACAGCCAGTCCTCTGTGTCTCTTTAGGAATCTTGAGATCTGGGGTTGTAAGCTCACAGGAAATGGCTTGACTGCCAAACCATATATGAAGATATTTCACAAAATGGTAAACACGATCAGAGTAGGGGTAGAGGGTGTGGGTGTGGCGGACTATGTGTGTGTGTGTGTGTGTGAACCAGCTGCTCAAAGAGACCCTATGTGCTGCTATCTGCCCCTTAGAACTCTGGGATTGAAACAAAGCAGTTAGTTCATTTCCTGGAGGACCAGTGAACAAGTGCCTCAGTCAGGAGTGTGACCGATGGGGGCCTGGGGAATAGAAATGTAGTGTTCAAAACAAATCATCCACATCACTGTTAAATTGGTAATAATGTTGGGATAAAATCTCTCTCATTCTCGCTCTGTTCCACTACACTGCATGAAAGACCGCTCTCTTTCCCTCCCACAATCCTCCCATTCCGGGGTTGTCCCCTTCGCCCTCTGGGGCACACTACATCCCCTGGCTTGGCTGCTAGGGGTCGTGAGCACCGGGAGGGGACTTTGGGTGTGGCTAGGGGGGCTAGGGAATGACTACGGAACATGGGGTGGCGGGGAAGGAGGGAACACAGGGTGGCGGGGAAAGAGGAAACATGGGGTGGCGGGGAAGGAGGGAACACAGGGTGGCGGGAAGGAGGGAAACACAGGGTGGCGGGGGAAGGAGGGAACACAGGGTAGCGGGGGAAGGAGGGGAACATGGGGGTGGTGGGGGAAGGAGGGAACATGTAGTGGCGGGGAAGGTTGGAACACAGGGTGGCGGGGAAGGAGGGAACACAGGGTGGCGGGGAAGGAGGGAACACAGGGTGGTGGGGAAGGAGGGAACATGGGGTGGTGGGGAAGGAGGGAACACAGGGTGGCGGGGAAGGAGGGAACATGGGGGTGGTGGGGAAGGAGGGAACACAGGGTGGTGGGGTTTTTAAGGTTGGAACACAGGGTGGCGGGGAAGGGAGGGAACACAGGGTGGCGGGGAAGGAGGAACACAGGGTGGCGGGGAAGGAGGGGAAACACAGGGTGGCGGGGAAGGGAGGGGAACATGGGAGTGGTGGGAAGGAGGGAGGGAACACAGGGTGGCGGGAAGGAGGGAACATGGGGTGGTGGGGGAAGGAGGGAACACAGGGTGGCGGGAAGGAGGGAACACAGGGTGGCGGGGAAGGAGGGAACACAGGGGTGGCGGGGAAGGAGGGAACACAGTGGTGGCGGGGAAGGTTGGAACCAGGGTGGCGGGGAAGGAGGGAACACAGGGTGGCGGGGAAGGAGGGGAACACAGGGTGCGGGGGAAGGAGGGAACATGTGGTGGCGGGGAAGGAGGTGCTGGGAAGGGGAACAAGGGTGGCGGGAAGGAGGGAAACAGGTGGGCGGGGAAGGAGGGAACATGGGGTGGTGGGGGAAGGAGGGAACATGGGGGTGGTGGGGAAGGGAACAAGGTGGGGAGAAGGCTTGGAACACAGGGTGGCGGGAAGGAGGGAACACAGGGTGGCGGGGGAAGGGAGAGAAACAGGGTGGCGGGGAAGGGAGGGAAACATGTAGTGGCGGGGAAGGAGGGAACACAGGGTGGCGGGGAAGGAGGGAACACAGGGTGGCGGGGAAGGAGGGAACAAGGGGTGGTGGGGGAAGGAGGGAACACAGGGTGGTGGGGAAGGAGGGAACACAGGGTGGCGGGGGAAGGAGGGAACATGGGGTGGTGGGGAAGGAGGGAACACACTGGGTGGCGGGGAAGGTTGGAACACAGGGGTGGTGGGGAAGGGAGGGAACACAGGGTGGCGGGGAAGGAGGGAACATGGGGTGGTGGGGGAAGGAGGGAACACAGGGGTGGTGGGGAAGGGAGGGAACACAGGGTGGCGGGGAAGGAGGGGAACATGGGGTGGTGGGGAGAGGAGGGAACACAGGGTGGTGGGGGAAGGAGGGAACATAGGGTGGCGGGGGAAGGAGGGAACACGGGGGTGGTGGGGAAGGAGGGAACACAGGGTGGCGGGGAAAGGGTTGGAACACAGGGTGGTGGGGAAGGGAGGGAACACAGGGTGGCGGGGAAGGAGGGAACACAGGGTGGCGGGAAGGAGGAAACATGGGGTGGTGGGGAAGGAGGGAACACAGGGGTGGCGGGGAAGGAGGGAAACATGGGGGTGGTGGGGGAAGGAGGGAACATGGGGTGGTGGGGGAAGGAGGAAACACAGGTGGTGGGGAAGGGGAGGGAACATGGGGTGGTGGGGAAGGAGGGAACACAGGGTGGCGGGGAAGGAGGGAACACAGGGTGGCGGGGAAGGTGGGAACACAGGGTGGTGGGGAAGGTTGGAACACAGGGTGGTGGGGAAGGAGGGAACATGGGGTGGTGGGGAAGGAGGGAACACAGGGTGGGGGGAAGGTTGGAACACAGGGTGGCGGGGAAGGAGGGAACACAGGGTGGCGGGGAAGGGGAGGGAAACACAGGGTGGTGGAAGGTTGGAACACAGGGTGGTGGGGAAGGTTGGAACACAGGGTGGCGGGGAAGGAGGGAACACAGGGTGGCGGGGAAGGAGGGAACACAGGGTGGTGGGGAAGGTTGGAACACAGGGGGTGGTGGGAAGGTTGGAACACAGGGTGGCGGGGGAAGGAGGGAACATGGGGTGGTGGGGAAGGAGGGAACACAGGGTGGTGGGGAAGGTTGGAACACAGGGTGGCGGGGAAGGAGGGAACATGGGGTGGTGGGGAAGGAGGGAACACAGGGTGGTGGGGAAGGTTGGAACACAGGGTGGCGGGGAAGGAGGGAACACAGGGTGGCGGGGAAGGTTGGAACACAGGGTGGCGGGGAAGGAGGGAACACAGGGTGGCGGGGAAGGAGGGAACACAGGGTGGTGGGGAAGGTTGGAACACAGGGTGGCGGGAAGGAGGGAACACAGGGTGGCGGGGAAGGTTGGAACACAGGGTGGCGGGGAAGGAGGGAACACAGGGTGGCGGGGAAGGAGGGAACACAGGGTGGTGGGGAAGGAGGGAACACAGGGGTGGTGGGGAAGGTTGGAACACAGGGTGGCGGGAAGGAGGGAACACAGGGTGGCGGGGAAGGTTGGAACACAGGGTGGCGGGGAAGGAGGGAACACAGGGTGGCGGGGAAGGAGGGAACACAGGGTGGTGGGGAAGGTTGGAACACAGGGTGGTGGGGAAGGTTGGAACACAGGGTGGCGGGGAAGGAGGGAACACAGGGTGGCGGGGAAGGAGGGAACATGGGGTGGCGGGGAAGGAGGGAACACAGGGTGGCGGGGAAGGTTGGAACACAGGGTGGCGGGGAAGGAGGGAACACAGGGTGGCGGGGAAGGAGGGAACACAGGGTGGTGGGGAAGGTTGGAACACAGGGTGGTGGGGAAGGTCTGAACACAGGGTGGCGGGGAAGGAGGGAACATGGGGTGGTGGGGAAGGAGGGAACACAGGGTGGCGGGGGAAGGTTGGAACACAGGTGGCGGGAAGGAGGGACACAGGTGGCGGGAAGGAACAGGGTGGGGGAAGGAGGGAAACACAGGGTGGCGGGGAAGGAGGGAACACAGGGTGGCGGGGAAGGAGGGAACACAGGGTGGCGGGGAGGGAGGGAACACAGGGTGGCGGGGAAGGAGGGAACACAGGGTGGCGGGGAAGGAGGGAACATGGGGTGGTGGGGGAAGGAGGGAACATGTGGTGGCGGGGAAGGAGGGAACACAGGGTGGCGGGGAAGGAGGGAACATGGGGTGGTGGGGGAAGGAGGGAACATGTGGTGGTGGGGAAGGTTGGAACACAGGGTGGTGGGGAAGGTTGGAACACAGGGTGGCGGGGAAGGTTGGAACACAGGGTGGCGGGGAAGGAGGGAACACAGGGTGGCGGGGAAGGAGGGAACATGGGGTGGTAGGGAAGGAGGGAACATGGGGTGGTGGGGGAAGGAGGGAACACAGGGTGGCGGGGAAGGAGGGAACACAGGGTGGCGGGGAAGGAGGGAACACAGGGTGGCGGGAAGGTTGGAACACAGGGTGGCGGGGAAGGAGGGAACACAGGGTGGTGGGGAAGGAGGGAACACAGGGTGGCGGGGAAGGTTGGAACACAGGGTGGCGGGGAAGGAGGGAACACAGGGTGGTGGGGAAGGTTGGAACACAGGGTGGCGGGGAAGGAGGGAACACAGGGTGGTGGGGAAGGAGGGAACACAGGGTGGCGGGAAGGTTGGAACACAGGGTGGCGGGGAAGGAGGGAACACAGGGTGGTGGGGAAGGTTGGAACACAGGGTGGCGGGGAAGGAGGGAACACAGGGTGGTGGGGAAGGTTGGAACACAGGGTGGCGGGGAAGGAGGGAACACAGGGTGGAAATGTTCTGTCACTGACCCTTGGAGGCAAATACTTCTTCTGGAGAGGGAAAGAGAGAAAGAGAGGGAAAGAGAGGGAGGGGGAGAGGGGGAAGGGTCAGGGAAAGAGAGGAAGGGGGAGAGGGGTCAGGGAAAGAGTGAGAGGATATTTCACTATGGAAACTAGTGTTATTATGTACAGTAAGTCAACATATGATGTTGGGTATTGGGCGATGGCCACTGTTTGGTAACTTACACATTTTACAAAGGACTCAAAGTCTATAAACACACTTGCACGCACGCACTGTCGACACTAAGTCAGCATACCACACACACACACACACACACACACACACACACACACACACACACATATACAGACAGACACACATGCCTCAGCCATCCAGCATTGTAATGTGTTGCCATGTGTGCAGACGACTATTCTTCCTCAGTTTAATCTGGGGTTGAATTAATTAACAGTAATTGTTTGGATCAAACCCAAAGCTGTTGTTTTTCCATCATTAAATATTTGTATAAATCTGTCTGTGTGTGGTGCGGGTGGGGGTGGCATCCAGCTGGAAACTCAGCATTCATCCCTTAAAGAGGGGAGCTCCTAACTCGTAACCTAATACAATCTGGCAACCCTGTCCAGCGCAGTCCCAGCCTCACTGACATCACAGTTAGGATAGTTAACAGTGACTAAACACTACAACGTAGTTAGAGGGGGGAGGGATAGAGAGGGAGGGGGAAAGGGAGGGAGGGTGAAAGAGAGGGAAAGAGAAGGAGGGGGTGAAGGAGAGGGAAAAGAGAGGGAGGGGGAAGAGGGGTGAGGGAAAGAGAGGGAGGGGGAGAGGGGTGAGGGAAAGAGAGGAGGGGGAGAGGGGTGAGGGAAAGAGAGGGAGGGGGAGAGGGGGGTGAGGGAAAGAGAGGGGGGGGGAGAGGGGTGAGGGAAAGAGAGGGAGGGGAAGAGGGGTGGGGAGGGGAAAGAGAGGGAGGGGGAGAGGGGGTGAGGGAAAGAGAGGGAGGGGGAGAGGGGTGAGGGAAAGAGAGAGGGGGAAGAGGGGTGAGGGAAAGAGAGGGGAGGGGAAGAGGGGTGAGGGAAAGAGAGGGAGGGGGGAGAGGGGTGAGGGAAAGAGAGGGAGGGGGAGGAGAGGGGTGAGGGAAAGAGAGGGAGGGGAGGGAGAGGGGTGAGGGAAAGAGAGGGAGGGGAGAGGGGTGAGGGAAAGAGAGGGAGGGGGAGAGGGGTGAGGGAAAGAGAGGGAGGGGAAGAGGAGGAGAGGGAAAGAGAGGGAGGGGGAGAGGGGTGAGGGAAAGAGAGGGAGGGGGAAAGGGAGGGAGGGTGAAAGAGAGGGAAAGAGAAGGAGGGGGGGGGGGGAGGGGAAAGAGAGGGAGGGGGAGAGGGGTGAGGGAAAGAGAGGGAGGGGAGAGGGGTGAGGGAAAGAGAGGGAGGGGGAGAGGGGTGAGGGAAAGAGAGGGAGGGGAAGAGGGGTGAGGGAAAGAGAGGGAGGGGAAGAGGGGTGAGGGAAAGAGAGGGAGGGGAAGAGGGGTGAGGGAAAGAGAGGGAGGGGGAGAGGGGTGAGGGAAAGAGAGGGAGGGGAGAGGGGGGAGGGAAAGAGAGGGAGGGGGGGGGGTGAGGGAAAGAGAAGGAGGGGGGGTTGAAGGAGAGGGAAAGAGAGGAAGGGGAAGAGGGGTGAGGGAAAGAGAGGGAGGGGGAGAGGGGGGAGGGAAGAGAGGGAGGGGGGGAGAGGGGGAGGGGTGAGGGAAAGAGAGGGAGGGAAGAGGGGTGAGGGAAAGAGAAGGAAGGGGGGAGAGGGTGAGGGAAAGAGAGGGAGGGAAGAGGGGGAGGGGAAAGAGAGAGGGAGGGGGAGAGGGGTGAGGGAAAGAGAGGGGAGGGGGAGAGGGGTGAGGGAAAGAGAGGGAGGGGGAGGGGGTGAGGGAAAGAGAGGGAGGGGGAGAGGGGGGAGGGAAAGAGAGGGAGGGGAGAGGTGAGGGAAAGAGAGGGAGGGGGGAGAGGGGGAGGGAAAGAGAGGGGAGGGGGAGAGGGGTGAGGGAAAGAGAGGGAGGGGGAGAGGGGTGAGGGAAAGAGAGGGAGGGGGAGAGGGGGAGGGAAAGAGAGGGAGGGGGAGAGGGGTGAGGGAAAGAGAGGGAGGGGGAGAGGGGGGAGAGAGGGGGAGGGAGAGCAGAGAAAACACACACACATCTCACTGGGTCCCCTGACTGACTGACCTGCCTCAGTCCCCTAACTCAGAGGTAGTGAACCCTAATCTGATCTCTGAACCCTAGAGGTCATAAAGTCACGGAGAGAACCCCACAATACAATGTCAAGATAGACTATCAATTCAACTGCCTAACCCTAACCTTCCCACTGAACCAAACACTATCACAGCTCAATCTCACCACAAGCCAATATCCAGATAGACTGTTAGTTCAGTTGTCAAGCCTTCTGCTATACTCTATACACCCCCTTGTCTTTACAGAGACATTTACAATCAACTCCACTGAACACCCACCATCCCACTGAATCAAGCCCTATCGCAGCTACACATACTATTCACCAACCCTTCTAACTAAACTTCTTAACTGATTTCACCCATTGTAGTCATTCTACCAGAAATAGATAACCACAACAGAGTACAAGACATCCTAAGAACGTGGCACTATGGAAATACTACCATCACACAGAGACCTCTAGACAGTGGAAATACTACCATCAATACAGAGACCTCTAGAC